>NW_008795405.1:4554023-4586687 GCF_000699145.1 Aptenodytes forsteri | reverse complement strand
AGTATTGTTAAAAAAAAAAAAAAAACCAAACAAATAAAATGGAACTATATGCTGTGGCAGTATTTTGGCAATGTCTGCAGCTTCTAGGCATTTCCCTGAAGTATATAAATAGCAAGCACAGCAGATATGCTATAACAAAACATGAGCCAATCTTCCAACTATATTTGAGCTATAACCATTGATACTACTCCATTTATTTCTAAGCAGTTGCTTTTGCAGTATTGGACCTCTTCATCATACATTGTTGCTGCACAACCATCCTAGAACAACACACTTGTCCTATTCTTTCATTTGGCTTGTGATCAAATGTATGGTCAAGTATAGTAGCTTTAGTTCCTGAGTACTGTATTAATCAGATTTTGAAAATAATCTTCCACGTGACTTTCAAGAATCCTTTTTGGCAGGGCAAATGACATGTCTAAATACACAAAGGGATACTGTGCCCTGAAAAAAAAAGTCCATCCTGATGTTATTAAGGGTACTTTCCGAGAAACGTATGCCTGCCTGCCTGCCTGAAGAAGGTAGGTATCAGTTTACTACAGCTGTTATTATAGCTTCTTATCCTTTTATGACAGAAAAGGGCATGCTTTTTGGTCACCTAAAATCAAGCAAATATTTCAATAAGTTCTTGATCAAGATAAAAAAAATCATCAGAGTGCTGAAATTCTAGAAAAATGTTAGACCAGCCCTCCCTTAATATGCTGGGCCAAATCTTCATTTCCAAATTTCACAGTAGAACAGAACTGGGTACATGTGTCAAAAACACCAGCTGAGATTTTGCTGCAAGTCCCAAATGATTGTTCAGATCTGCAGATTAAAGGCAATGTAAACTCAACCCTTGTAGAAATGAATCAGCTAACTCAGGCCTTCTGTAAACTATTAGACTGAAGAAATAAAAAGACAATGCGGGTCCCAGCAGAACACACAGAGGAGTGGCTGAGGTGACTACTTGACAATGCTACTATATAAAAACAGGTTTTCCAAAGAATGAGTGTAAGCTGTATTTTGAGAAATCATACTATGCGTCAACTTGTGGCACTCAAGTTTGCCACACACATTCAATCAAATCCCTCCCCTGGAGTCACGAAAAAGTAGTCTCCATTTGGAGCCAACAATGGTTACTAAGTTAAATGTTCAAGTATCACTGGTGATAGTGTCAACAAATGACAGCATACACCAGCATATGCATGAGCTGTTTTACAAATACAATGTTCTTTATTACTGTAATTGTGCTTAGCAGACATACAAGGCTGAGCTTATTTCCATCATCAGTACTTGTCAGCACTTGGGAGCGTAGGCTGGAAAAATAATATTACAGTAAAATCACGTTCTCTTTTTGGTTGGGTGCTGAACTCCTGGTTCACTATGGCAATTCCAGAAGAGCAGCACACTTGTCTTCTGCAGAAAATGAATGAAATAATGAAAATATAGGATTATATTTTAGATTATATGAGCTTTACAGGTAATCTGAGTATCCTGAACGCTACATCAATAAATATAATTTAAACACACCACACCACTCCCCCATCTAATATTCAGTTAAAACTTGGAGAATATTTTTATCCCTTTCCCATACAGAACATTATCATATCACAGACATGTTTTTGGCTAGGTAGCTACTACATTACACACCAAAGATTCTGTGTGTCAGTGTGCACTAAATCTATTTCTATACTACATACTTGTGAAGTATTTAGAGGTCATTTGGTATTATTGAATTAATCACTCTGTAACCTACATGAACAGTAGTTTGCATGAAAATTTTTTATCCCACATTTGGATTCTTGCTTCCAAACTCTGCTTTCTTTCTCTGCCCAAACCACGTTACCATTTAATCATCGCAGAAGAGATGTGACAGTGAATAAGTAAATGCCACTTTGTGAATTTCACTGCAGCAATGCAACTTTACCATCTCACTCAACAGGACTGTAGTGCAGGAGAAAGGATTCCGCTCTGAAAGACGGTACAGGTTGGGGGCTTTGGTCTCTTTAAGAAAAAATAGTTGAGGAAGAAGCAGAAAAAGAGGGATGAGAGCCAGACTGCATAATTCTCAGCAGTACCAATGGGCCAATGAACTCAGTCCTTAAAGCAGAGACTCATCAAAAGCTCTTTTTTCAATAGAGCTTTGCAGTCTTGGGATGAAAATGTCACTAGTGACTTATAAGAAGCAAAAACTAAATTAAAGGCCAATTTCTTTCCCCCCCAAATTATTATCTATGAGTGTAAAAGAAAGTACCTAGGCAAGACCAAGGGTGAGACAATTTTATTTGTCTTAGCTGACAGTGAAAGTCTAATTAGACTGACAAATCTTCTGTGCTATTTTCCTTTGCGATATACATTGTAAGAAAGGATTTAGCCTGGAGCTGCACGTTATGGAAAGACATTAATCAAGATTATTGGACCCTCAATAGAAAACACAGTTAGAAGGCTGGAAAGCCTAATGGTTAAAATAAAAGGTTGGGAACCTTATTCTGACCCACGCCAATGGGCTGGACTCTCCATACGGATAATGAGCAGATCCCCCCTTCTATTCTTTAGAGAGAACATTCTGCATATTATATATCATACACTGTCATTCTATGGCTCTAAGATCATAGCTGAAAACATCCACAAGTAATTTATTCTCATCACCTCCAAGCTACTGTTTGAACAGTTTCACAAGTGTAATCATCCTCATCTCAGGAAGTTGAGGCATGCACTGGATATGTAACAGAGCACACAGTTTCTGGTTCCTCATGAAGAGCATAACCCCAAGTCCATCTGTCCTCCCAGAAGGGTTCTGATCTCTTTTTCACAGAAAACTGTCTGTGATTTTGGTCTTGGGACCCCAGCCATCCATGTCATAGGGCAGACATATTAGGGGCCTGCCCTAGGTCAGTGGGCCCTAGGGCCTCCAGAAGCTTATCTGGAGTAGTTCTCCTTAAGGACCCACGCACCAGCTGGAATCATAACTTGAATTCGCTGAACTGAATGTGTTTTGAGCAGAAGACTCGTGTATCACCATGCATGCTTTTCTAGACTAGCTATACTTAGTAATTAACTTCAAAGATACCTTTAGACAAATAATTTGAAAACTGAATGACCCAGCTGTGAGCTGGACAGAACGCACCACACGAGAGTCTCCTAAAAAGCTTTGAGCAGCAACTCACTAAATAAATTATGAGCATATAAGCAGCTGACATGGAAGCAGAAGCCAAGAGGATGAGTGTCACTTTAACTTGTTTTCACAGAAGTCTCCCAAACCCAGAAATCCCTGAACTACTTCACTAATAATTGAAGCTGTGCTTTAAATCAGGAAATAGGGACATGTGGGATTCCAGGACCTTTAACAATTGCTAATGAAGTAACCCTGCGAGAAACATGGCAGCCTTGCAAGAATACGATGTGGCACAGTACAGTGACTCTCCTCTAATAGCAGCCTGCACAGCATGCTACTGTACCACACACAAAAGCTAACGGCTTGTCTTTGAGGCCTTTGTAGGGTAACGTGGCAAAGCAGAAGTCCCAGAGAGGATATTATTATGACAGCAGAGTCTGGTGTGTCAGGGCCCTGAGACCGGCAGCAAGAATTTAGTACAACACATATCACTTTTGAACAGACCATACTTAAATCCAGAACAAAACCACGTGTGAGAAAGTCAAATCAATGTTTCTACTCAGGAGCAGCAGAGCACAAGCACCGTTTGCAACTCACTGAAACAAACACAAATCAAAACTCCTTTTTCTCCCTTGTTGTCGGTTAACAGAAAAAGGTCAGCTCTTGTTATCTTCCTTCAAGGCCTCTCTGAAGGATATTTGAATCACAGAAACGTTCCTATCAGTATAGCATACAGTCATACATCTCAACTGTTTCTCACTCAAATCCTGCCTGTTCTCCGCTGAGCTGAGTTTCACTGCCTTGCAGAAATGTTATTACAAATTTTAAAACAAAATGAAGTTACAGACATTTTAAATGCTAATAACATTGCCACTGGCTATTTCCAGTAAGATTTTTCTCTCAATTCCCTTTGTCTTGGTTGTTTGTCCAAGACTATATCCCATGTTTGGGATCTTCACAAATTGAAAAGCATGTCATTGGTTTGTGCATATACTGTGTATTTTTAAAGCACTTAATTTTCCCAGCTGTTTTAGTGTAACTGTGCTCTAAAATACTTCTGGCAGTACTCAGACTACCTAACTGCAGGAGGTATCTTGGTGTACGTTACAAACAGAAGAAATCTTTGCAGTTGTCATGCTCTTCTGTACTTCCTTAACAAGTGATGTGTAAATCTAAATCCTACTGAAATTCCCCTGGATTTTGTATCACTTTGGGATTACAGACTTGATATTCTACACAAGCTTTATATGCATTTCAAAAAGGAGACGTTTTAGTTACTTACATATGAAAATGAGTAGTACAAATAACACAGATACTTTTAATACAGTGAGAATAATAATTCTTTATCCCAATTCTTGCTATTTTGCATTAGATGCTTTACTTCTACTTGTATCATGCTTGGTATTTCTACAATGGTCCAGAACCCTTCTATGCTAAGTAGTGTACATGTGCAGAATAAAAAGTACATTTTGAACCCAAGGAGTCTGCAATCTAAACATAAAACAAGATATCACACGTGGATACAGAAAAATGCATAATAAAACAAAAAATGTGACAATATTGATAGGCTTGATAAACAGCTGCCTTAGACCATCATCAGCCTCTGACAACTTTTTGGCACACATCGTGATGAAAAGAGGGTTTCAATGGGATTGGAAAAATAACCTGCTGTTGCCTTGTGGATGGTACCAGGAAACAGAAAGATTCTTATGATGAAATCTAAGAAGTGAGCAAAAAAAATGCTTGAATTGTGCTGATCAGAAGAGGCTAAACTGTGAATGGCCTTGAAAGTGAAGAAAAATTGTTTATTTCTGAGCAGAAAAGAGAAGAGAAAGCTGGAGCAAGGTAATAACTAACTGTATTTGTACCACTCATAGCCTCAGGTAGCTATATTTTACGTTCCCCAAAGAACAAACTTGTTCTATTAGATTTTTCTACCACTTAGATCTAAAATTGTAAGCAGGCTTGACAATGGTGATGTCAAACACAAGCGAGGCAAAATAACCATTAGGCATCTGAAAACCACAGCTGGAGATACTGCCCAACCAGAAAAAGACAATTTCTTCTCAATTTCACCGCACAAATAACGCAACTTAAGCTGACAGAATCAAATTCTACCAAGAGTAAGGAAGAAAGGTGAGCCATCTGTGCTGCGACAGCAATAAAATGGCCTGATATTGAAATGCAGAAAGTTGTAATGGAGGTACATATTGACCTTTATCTTTCTTTCAGTGGGTAGCATGAAGTGTCAAAGAGTTATTGCTTTAATATCAGCTGAGATGAGGCCATTTGTTGTGGTGCATGTGTATCCAGGAAATCACTGCTCTAACCATGTTTTTAGAAGCACTTTGACACTTTATTAAATCTTCTTGATGCTCTTTCAGCACACAGTGGTCTCTACAGGCTGAGTGAACTGCCATGTAGGTTAGTCAGGAAGCTTTCTGGAAGAGTTCCTCTTCAAGTAAGCCAGGGTCACTTCCAGCTTGACCCAGCCCTCAAAGGTCCAGTGCTACTCTCTGTTACATTCCTATAGCTAAACACAGTTCTTTTCTATAATATAAATTACAGAAAATCTCCAATAAACTAACAAAAGCAGGATCAGGACCACAGACTTCATTCTTCTGGAGATGTAATCGTTCAAAGATTTTCTCTAAAATTAGAGCTAGCCATTAAGGAGAAGGAACTGTAATTCTTTCAAAGTTTACGACAAACAGTGACCAAACCTGGGGTAATTTTCCCTCATTTAGCTGAGACTTTATAAATCACCTGTTGGGTGTTCGAGGCTAATAACTCAATTAATCCCAGTCCTGCTGCCAACTGGATGTACAGAGTACCAAAGGGGGCAATGTTAAACCTTGGTTTGGAATTAATTACTCTAATAGTTGTAAATTCCACTGCAGCCAGAGGTACCTCACAGAATCACAGGATGGTTGTGGTTGGAAGGGACCTCTGGAGGTCATCTGGTCCACCTCCCCTGCTCAAGCAGGGTCACCCGGAGCCAGTTGCCCAGGACCATGTGCAGATGGCTTTTGAATATTTACAAGCATGGACACTCCACAACCTCTCTGGGCAACCTGCACCAATGCTCAGTCACCCTAACAGTAAAAGAGTGTTTCCTGATGTTTAGAGGGAAACTCTTGTGTTTCAGTTTGTGTCCATTGCCTCTGGTCCTGTCACTGGGCACCACTGTCGTCTTTACACCCTCCATTCAGGTATTTATGTACACTGATAAGATCCCCCCTGAGCCTTCTCTTCTCCAGGCTGAACAGTCCTAGCTGTCTCAGCCTTTTCTCATAGGAGAGATGCTCCAGTCCCTTAACCGTCTGAGAGGCCCTTTGCTGGACTCTCTCCAGTAGTTCCATCCTCCACAACCTCTCTGGGCAACCTGCACCAATGCTCAGTCACCCTAACAGTAAAAGAGTGTTTCCTGATGTTTAGAGGGAAACTCTTGTGTTTCAGTTTGTGTCCATTGCCTCTGGTCCTGTCACTGGGCACCACTGTCGTCTTTACACCCTCCATTCAGGTATTTATGTACACTGATAAGATCCCCCCTGAGCCTTCTCTTCTCCAGGCTGAACAGTCCTAGCTGTCTCAGCCTTTTCTCATAGGAGAGATGCTCCAGTCCCTTAACCGTCTGAGAGGCCCTTTGCTGGACTCTCTCCAGTAGTTCCATCTCTCTTTTGTACTGAGGAGCCCAGAACTGGACACAATACTCCAGGTGTGGCCTGACCTCCTACGCAATTAAGAGGACAATTTTTGTGTTTTCTTATCCTAAGTGACCAGGACTAGATAAAAAATAAAGAGAATGGTCATATATATACAAACACAATCAATAACTGATTAAACTTTCTGAAGCAGTTAGAAAGCAAGCATGCAACTTGTATGATTACAGGTTTCAAAGTCCTTGATTTCATTAAGGTCTTCCGTCCCAAGCAGCAGCAATTGTTTCAGGGAAGCAGATGGAATAATTTAATATTTTTCTCCAACTAGACAACAATATACCTTTCTCTGGAGGTTTAATAAAGGCACACTCTGATTGATAATCATTCTCCAGTGACTCAGCCAGTGTATGCTGGTGTCAATGAAAGTATGTCAATTTCTACAGGATGAGGTTCTGATGTAAATAAAGATTTTAAAACAAATGTTTCATCCTAGTTGATAACATGATAGTATGCCACTGAAATAAATAATTTTCAAAATCTGGTCCACTGCTCAGATTGGTTATTTGCATGATTCTTTTCTTTGCACAGACAAGGAGAGCCAATTTAAGGTGTTTAATCAGTACCATATTCTGGCTGCCACACAAGTGGTTCCAAAACCACTGCATTTTTAGGACTGAAAACACTATATTGGCACAATTAAGCCAGACTATCTGAAACTTTTTTTTGTAGGAATGATTTTTACCAAAGATGTTGGAACTGCTGTACGTTGGAACATCTACATTTTTGCAAGAAAGTGATCTTGATAGCATTCCTTTAAAATTTTCTACAGGAAGGCTATAACAGGAAAATGAAAAATGGCTCTACCTGGAAGTAATGCTCCATTGCTTTTCTCCCCATTATGAACTTTACTGTTGCAGCAGTACCTGCTGTCATAATAATAAATAACTGTACACCCACCCTCCATTAAGCTTTGTAAGTCTCTTAGGAATACATTTCCCCACATATGGAACTGTGGAAACATAGTTAAAATCATGTTCTCATTCACATTGGGGCAATTCTACTTACATAAATGGGGTTGCACTAGAACAGGAGCAAAATCTGTCCCCATTATGGCCACATACATGTGCCATAATAATTCATTCAGCTGTTTGTTCACCAACACAGGAGGACAACATTTTGTGCTGATTTACCCTATACAACATTATTAAAATAGTTACATGGAGCATGATTCAGAGAACATGGTTCCCGTGAACTTAAAAGTAAGCAGCAAAACAAAAGACTAATTAAGAACCCAAGGAAATGCAGGAGGCTAATTGACTCACCTGGATGCTGGGTGGTGAACGATTTTTTCGGGTTGTAGTGGTGGCCATCGTAGTTGTGGTTTCCATGACTGTAGTAGACATTTCTGGTGGCACGGAGGTTGTGGGTGTTGTTCCCAAGATGGAAGGGACTTCCCCAACGAGTCGGACACTTCCATTGATTTTAATGTTGGGGTTGTTCTCCGCTGCCATGTTCAGCACTTTCAAGCCATTGTAATAGAGACCGGAGAGCTGGCCTTGGAAGAGACGCCCTCTGTCCTTCCCTCCTATGGCTATTTGCGCCTGGGTGTTGAAGATCGTTAACTGTCGTCCTAGTGAAGGGGGGTGAATAACATTATTGCCAGACATTTCCTTCACTTTGCATCTTACATTGAGTCCTGGTCAGAAATGATGGACAACGAAGAAGTAGATTCATTCTTGGTAGCGTTTATGATGACTGTAGAAATACAGTATGGAAATGTACTGCCTAAAGCTCATTAATAAGGAAGATTAGCCTGAAAGCAAGAACAGCTAAAACTGAACCTCATACTTCAGCATCCACTCACACATCAAAACTCTTCAGGAGCTTTGACTCAGTCAGAAATCTGAACCCACTCTTTTAGAGTTGAACCCATTTCAAACTAGAAATAAGGCTTCAACATGTGGCTATTTTTCTACTATCAATTCAGATTGCAGTACCTGTCAAGCTTTAGCCCATAAATAAACCTTCTATTTTGACTGGTCAAAGGATGGGATTAATTCATAAAGGCACTTTTAATAATGCAAAGGTTTTAAGGGGTGGCTTGAGGACAGTAAAACATCAGAAAAAATTGATGGTGATATAAGGATTGTGTAGGAATCTTAAGACAGGACCAGTCATGATCTTCCACCTGTAAATTTTTTGTTGTGAAGGCTCGCAAATCTAAAACCAAGAAACACCAAATGCAAACATCTGTGATGTCTCTGAAAGAGCAAAGTTTTTGAAATAGCGAGGATAACATAGTGCTTCAGATGGTTAGGCCCCAGAATGCCTTACATGTGACTCCCCTCTTACAGACAGTGAAATTCAAATGTAGGCAGGTTAAGTGGTTTACTCAAGGTCACACCTTGAGTGTTAGGAGTGGTCTAATATAATATGTAATGAAAAATATATTTATTAAATCTAGTAACAATTGCCAATTCACCTAGTTTTGCAGAACACTTAAATCACATTCAGCCTGGACTGCTCTACAAATACTGCTTATGTCCCAGGCTGCACTAGGTTGACTATATTAAGAAATAAATTGTTTCATGCACTGCAAAGGCAGTGCCTATAATTTCACTGTTCCTCAGAAGATTAGGGGCATGCCACCTGGAATCTGTTGAATTAACAGACCACCAGACTGAGCAGAGCTCAGAAGCATTATCAGTGCAGCATCAAGTCAATCATCATTCAAATATCTATTCCCATTCAAATAAAATTCCCATTTTTATGAAGTTTGCAACACGTGTCCCCATCCCATTCCCGTTCCCCAGTTCTCACTCACCACTTCCTCTCTCTAATCCACCCTGATGAGAGGTGCAAAATGCCACCATGTAGCAAAGCACAGCCTATAACCCACTGCTCATTCCTTCACAGCCAGTGGTTAGAGTAGATCAAAATAGGAGGGGGAGCTCACCAATTTTGGTGGTCGTCGTGACGGGTCTCGAAGCCAAGTGGTGATGCGGTGTTGCATCATCTTATGGTGACAGGATTGACCATGGGGAAGAGAATGGGGACAAGAGAAGAAATGTATCTGAAAGGAGTTCCTGTCCCCAAAGAGGGCCCTAGCTAACTAAGCAAAAGTGTATGGAGAGCTGTAACATACGGACACGTGGAGGTGGGCTGCACATCCCTTGTGCTCCTCACCCACAGAATTGTAAATAAAACACTAGGACTTGATCAGGGTGGAGTAACTGCATTGATGAAGAAATGAGAAATAAAAATGGAGAGTATCCTTCCCCTGGAAAGTGTTGAAACACCTGATGCAATATTCTGCATCTCAGGAGGTTTTAAACTTACCAGAGGCAACGTATGTCTATTAAAACATCAATAAACATGCACTGAAGCCACACACCCTCAAGCATGTAAAACAGAGCCTTTCCTCTTGTCTATGAAGAAAATAGGATCCAATAACAATATCTGTCAAAATAGTGAGCCCTCTCAGCCCAGCTCATGTCTAAGCTAGAGGGAATGGCACTGTATGCTGTAGAAGGTCAAACTCTTGCCATATACCCTGTCCTTAGTTTGCTTTTCTTCTCTGTCCTGTTGTGCTTTGGATTTTTTAATGGATATGCTGTCAGTTCTTTACTACACCATTTTCCCTCCGCCTCACACGTTCCCTCCCTCTAGCACTATATTTCTTTCCGTACTGTCCCAGCCCCTATGTACCCAGACATTTCCCTTGCTACTGTTCTCTTCTTCCCACCTCACTCATGATAGAGTGCCGAAAGTTAGAGGTGAGATAAGTAAAGAACAGGGAGTTATTTCACTAATCTTGAGATGTCACCCCTGAAAATGGAGGGAAGGTACTCAAAGCTTTCCATTTCCATTCCTTTCTCTCCTTGAATCAATAATGTCTGTTTTTTTCATCTTTTACCAAAGGGAAAAGGCGTGGGTGATGATGAGGAAAGAGAATTTTTGCTGTTCCAGCTAGGAGAGCTCCCCAAGCCAGGATAGAAAAGGGATTCCCTCACTTTTACTGGAGGATGATGACTCTCCTCAGGATGTCATGTATTCTAACCCAAGCTCATAGCACAGCTTTAGATATGTCTGTCATATCTCTTGCTTTACTTTCAAGAATGAGGAGTTAGTATATTAAGGCTGAAAAAAAGATCACATCTCCATTTCTGGGCCTTCATCGGCATCTTCTAATGCTGAAAGAAAGTGTACACTGAGGAGGTGGCCCCACTCCAGTAAAAAAGGAACTTTGATTCTGTGTTTTGTGGTCTTCCCTGTTTAAGAGGTCTTCCCATCCAGGATTCATGCACTGCACCATATGGTTAACGCTGGAGACAGCACTGGTACTAGAACTGTGTTTGCTAAAAGAACACTCACTTGTTGGAGTCACCTACAACCTATCGTTCCTCATTCTTCTCTCTACGATGGTGTACACGTGCATGAATAAAGACAACAGGGAAATGCATGTGGAATGAGAGAAAACTGTTGAGAGAATATACACTTAATTCTGTCACCATAGGTCTCTTCTAATCGTTCTTTTGATGATATGGTTCTGAAGCCCTTACTTCCCCTAAGTAAAATTTATTTGGCCACTGAATTTTATTGAGGAACTGTTTACATTAGTGAATTCTACTAGGTGTGTAAGGGTTGCAGACTTACAGTCCTTCTCTTCCACAGAGAACTCTTCCTACTGCTATTTTAGTGTCATACTGGAGAAAAATGATGAGCATATTTTAAGTTTCTGAGGTGTTTTGTAAATATTCTGAATAGTTCAAGCTCTCATTTCTTTGTTTGCTCTCTCATTGACTTCTTCATTTGGAAAACTGAATACCAAGTAAAAATATCACAGAGAAATCTTAGTGAAGTGCAACTTTTCTGTAACACCAGTAGAGATTTTGGGCCTGATTTTGCAAATCCTAATTCACACTAATAGTTCCTGCTTCAAAAGTACTGTCACTCACATCAACAAGACTTCACATGTTAGTAAGAGAGATTTGAAGGATTAAGGACTTCCAGGATCAGTCCTTTTGACGAGATGCTTCTGGGTCTTTATTAGCTCATCCAATTGCAGAATAGGTAACATCTGTGCCTTAGCAGCCACCACGTATTCTGCTAAGGAAATCTGCTGGTTTTATGACTACTTAAGTTGAACTGTCACTCACATCAACAAGACTTCACATGTTAGTAAGAGAGATTTGAAGGATTAAGGACTTCCAGGATCAGTCCTTTTGACGAGATGCTTCTGGGTCTTTATTAGCTCATCCAATGCAGAATAGGGTAACATCTGTGCCTTAGCAGCCACCACGTATTCTGCTAAGGAAATCTGCTGGTTTTATGACTACTTAAGTTGAAGAATTTAGGACTATTACTTTTTTTTTTTACTCACATACATAATCTCAGTGAAGTTAATAGTGCTTAATGTTTTGCTTATTACTCATATAATTAAAGATTGTAAACCTGAGCTCCTCTTAAAAATATTTTAAACCAATTTATAAAATTAACACCCCCCCCCAACAGTAGGGATGCCACTTCAGAAAGATGTTGTGTTATATTTGTTTTCCAAGAATGAACTATTTCATTATTATGAATAATGTAACAGTGGTACCAAAAGACGACCAAATCTATGGCATTCAAAAATGTCAGTCGAAAAGTGTTTCATCTTACCTCACTCAAGCCAAGAACTCATGGGCAAGACAGCTATTCTGTATGCTGTCTCTTTGATGAATCTATCTATTCCTCCATCCATCAGTTCATGTTGTTCCATTTTGATAGCAAGCTACCCTTTCACTTATCATCTTTATAAAGTCTTCTGACAGAAGGTTTCCATGTTACATTAATTGTTGGATGGATGACCAGATGGATGAGCAGGTTGGTGAACAGCTAGGTAAATTATTAATTCTTATTATTTTTTAATTTAAGTGGTACCTAAGTTGCTGAAAATGTCTATCTACTTTGGAAAGAAGGAACAAAGCTATATTGTCTCCGGTGTTACACTGCACAATATAATTCCCTAACACAAAGTGTGAAGACTGAATTTCCTTTCACTTCAGTAAAAACATGGCTCTACCCTTCTAGCCTAAAAACATCCAGTGCTTTCAGAGTGTCTGAACGCTCAAATGTAGACCTTACTGCATGTGTGATTGACTTTTAACAAAGCATCAATATCCACAAAAGGTAGACTTCAGTTCAAAACTTCAGAATGGCTTACAAATGAAAGTGCCTTGGCATGCTTATAAGCTCAAACTTGGAGAAGCAGTGACATAAAAGATTTGGTGGGAAACCAAAAAGGAAAAACAAAACAAAACAAAACAAAAACAAAAGAAAACAAAGGTGGGGTTCTCAAGCACATGAATTGCATCAGGAATTAGACATGCATCTGTTTTAACAAAATTGAGGCAATCATTGTCTTTAGTGTTAAAGGGACTTTAGCAATTCAAACTTACCAAAATTATCCTCTTTTTAGTGTTAAGCTTTATTTATTTATTTTAGTTTGATCTTGTAAATTAACTGGGCAACCCACTGAGACTCAATAAGCATTTTCTGTATACCTTTATCTTAAAATTTATTTACAAATTAGCTGAATTAACTGTTCCATAAAACCCTGGTGGTCAAAAAATATTTGTTTTATTTACCAATATTTTTGTCTTACTTTCACAAATAATTTAGCTTTAGTTTCAAGCATTACACCATTGTAGACCAAACCTGAAAAGTGGGCAACACTGTCAGCTCTCATTGAAGTCAACGGGAACTGAGTGTGCACAACACTTTGCAGGATCAGACCCTTCACATAAAAATATTTTGACTGTAGTTATCCACATCCTTTGTGTCCTTAACTTAATTCATACTGGCTAAATCAATTTGTTAATTCAGCTGAGGATAGAAGTTTGAAACAGAACATAAATTATATTTTTCCAATCCCACAAAACATTGGTTTTCCCTCTCAGAAAATTTTTTTAACAACCATAAGTCTAAGTCAGCACAGAAAATGCAAGATCTGAGTTCAAAGGTCACCCCCTTTTATCAGCAGTACTTTCTTAAAAGGAAACAAGAGAAGATCGTGTTCTGCTTTCTAGACTTCAAGGCAAGGAGTTACTTACAGTGGTTTGTTTGGGGTTTTTTTTAAATACCACATTCAGTATAGAGGGAAAAGATCTTCCTGACTTATGCTCCACTGTATTACCAAGAGCGCAGTCCAAACCCTGCTGAAATCAATAAGAGTTATTCTGTTACCTTCAACAGGGTTTGGAATGGGCTCTACATCCAAGATTTTTTTTTCCCCTCCAAATGCCTGATAAAAGAACATTACCGTTCTGACACAAGTCCCATTTCAACAGGTCACTGAATGTATGCAGAACTCTCACTCAAGCCAGCTGGATTTATGCATTTTAACAAGTCTTTTGCTGAGCTGAGGCCAATTACTCCAGGCAAACCCACAAAATTAAGTAGCGCTGCCTGAGATTAAGTTAGGGAAGAATTTGACCCATAACTTAGACAAATGTATCATTTGAGTGTTCAAACTGTACTCCAGACATAGCATAAAAGCGACAGAACAATCATCTTTCTCTGTCTCCCTCATTGTAGTTTAAATGAAAATGTTAAAAAATGTTTTCTTTACAACATCTTTTAAAATTGTTTAATTCTCTTAATAGAACACTAGGAAACACATAGCCATAGTAGCTAATCAGACTAATGAGAAAACAAACCTTACAGGAAGTGGTTTAACAAGTATGTTTGAAATTTTTTTAAGAAAACTTTGATAATAAAGATATAAATGTCGTTTAAAAACAAATCAAAATAGGAAAATCATGCAGCGGTTAAATTGCCATAATACATGTTATTGCTCTTCGATTTTCTTCTTCATTTTATTTTTTTAGAAAACATCTCCTGAATTTTTGCTTGTTTGTTTTTCATTACTATGATAGCAAGCTTAGAATTTCGTCCCTTTAACTGCATTTTAATAGCAATGTATTATAGCATGATTTATCAACATATGGCAGGTGGAAGCTGACACAAATTATAATGAAAATTAAAACAGTCATTTATGCAGCAGGCGATTATCATTTAAGAAACATTTATTTGCAGGCTTTAAAAATGAGGGTTTAGAATCAAATGGGTTTAAAATGAAAGTTTTAATGAGTGTTACCTTTTTCCTGCAGCCACTCCTCTACGGGCCGGTTATATTTGAAGGGGATTTTCTGTTTTACCATTTGGAACCGTTCACTATCAGTGTTGCCTTTAAAGTTTAAAAAACAGCTTAAAAACAATCTGAAAAGTCAATGAAATAGTTAAAACATCCTAGGTTTTTTTTGTTTTTTTAATGACCTTATTTAGCGATAAATAAATAAGTGCGCGTGTGTATACATATATATTTGAAAAGAGAGAGATTTATCTTTAGTAAGGTGGAGAATAGTTATACATCCAATTGCCTGAGCTTCTGGAAGGTCGAAGAAGTTAAATCCTATGAAGAAGATATCCCAGATTCTCCTCAGAGTATTTGTTTATCCAGACTGGTTAGAAGGCATGTGTAATTTGTCTGGGACATAAGACCTTGAGTGAACTCAGTGACATGAGTTAAAACATTTTGATCAGACTCTAGATCTGACTGCACAAGGACATGGCACAATATATCAGTCACACAAACACACGGTAAGTAGTATTTTTATAAGCCTTCTCGCAGTAGTAAAAGATGTGTTAGGACTAGAAACCCAGTAAACAGAAAAAAAGAATGGAAGAAATAATAAGAAATTGATGCTGAAAGGATGTAATAGAATGAGTTTAAAAAACCCTCAGAGTGGGAAGATAGATAGAAAAAAAGGGAAGTAAAATTTAAGAGGAAGAGCTGCTAATTAATGATACGCAAAGGCTTGTGTCCAGTTACCAAAGACTTGGGCCTGTTGCCAGAAGAAACAGAAGCTTAGAAACTAATTTAAATGAAAGCAGAAATAATTACCCAAGATGTAAATTCTGGCAAATGCAGTTCCATTGTTCCGTGTTGATGGATGATAGAACTATCCAGTAAAGTGTGTTTTGGAGAAAAGCCCTTATCACTTGCACAGTACAGAAAGGAACAGGATTCATACAAGATCTCTGTCCAAATTCCCTGGCTGCTGAAAAAATTGTACGGGTCAGATGGGTTGGGCCAACCTCTAGTAGAAAGGAGCAGCTCAGTTTGACGGTGTTAGGAGTGACAGTAAACAAGTGCCATCATTCTGCTTTTTCATTTTCTTCAACTACAGTGACTTTCTGACTCATTTCAGTTTTTGCTTCATGTATTATTTTTATAAAAACTCTTCAGTCAGATAGACGTAAAAAGAGTGCATCTTTTGCAAACTTCATTGTAATATTGTAGAAAACTAGAGTAAACCCCCAGCTTACTGATGTAATGCTACCATAAGCAGAAGTTCAGTAGATCAGTAGTGCTCCAATACATATTTTGAATAAATGGCAGTCCAAGAGTCAGCAACTGCTCTGCACAATTTGCAGTACTGCTTTTAAAATCCCACATATAAATAACCTAACGTGACTTCATATTTATTTGACTTTCTGAAACAGATGCTGGAATCTTTTTTCAATGTAAAGACACATCAAGGAAAAAAATATATATGACTAACAGCTGGCAGGATGCTCCACCCAGTCAACAGCAGACACTTTCATACTGCCAGCAGTATGACTGGTAAATCTCATGTGCTCGATAATCCTTACTGTGTAAGTGTTGCTCAGAAATGCTGCCAGTCTGTATGAGGTACCTGCTGACCGCAGTTATCCTCTCCAGCATCATCTTGTTACTGCTGACATTCTGGAACAAGTGAGAGGCACTATAGCAACACACCGGCTATAATCCCACAAGGATTCACATGTAATAAAGCATGGACCTAATCTTAAGGGGTATTTGTAAGAATCATTATCTGTATCTCTTTAAGTCCAGCTGTAAGGAAAACAGCAATTTGGATTTGGGTTAATATCTCCAACTATAACAAACATTTAGGAGCCTTGCTGCTTATTTGGGGCAACAGGCAAAACAAAGCAAAAACATTTAAGAGCAGCTTTACTGGCCTGATTCCTTATTACCTTCCTGGAAAGTCATCTACTTTTTTTCCTTCCATGTAACAGATCCATTGTGGGAAACTGCTATTCCCCGTTGTAGAAAGATCTAATTAATCACTAGCTGACACACACTGATGTACCAGTTTCTCTGTCCCACCTCAGATGCCTGCCATGTACAATTGGTTACTCGGATGAACTAGAAGGAAAAGATAAAATATTGGAAACACACTCTGTCAGTCGTTCATCAAATAATATTAAACAATGTACCGTGGTGGCTTGGAGTCACTCACAGACATTAAGTTACCTTTAAGTACATTCCCAGTTCTGATAATTCATATCAGCACCAACAGAAAGTACCAATAGTCAGTTCTGTACTTCTATGAATACAGATTCATAAACATAAAACTTGAATCATGTTCAGTGCAGGATCTAAGAAAAAAAATTGATAAAGAGCAGCTGAGGTAATATAAACAACAAAGAAAAAACCACCTAAAGCTAAAGAGAGAAATATTAACAAAACAATGATTTTTGATCTGTTTATTAATAATAAATTGATGACTAATGTAGGCTGGGGTCACGCAGGTCAGCTGTTTTCCCAATTTCTTAATCTAAAGGATAGGTCCCTTTCCTGAAAGTTCTCCCATTCTTTTAAGCCTAAGAGACATCTACATTCGCAGGGCAGGAAAGCAGACCTGCTGGTTTGGGGAGAACAATAACAAAAGTAATTGAGTCAAGCTCACTACAAAAACAATTTCTTTTTTAAGATCAGTTAGCAAGGCATTCTGCTCACCCATTAGACCTTTTATCAACACACTAATCCATGCTCTCCTTCACCAAACCAGCTAAATCTCATAAATGCAATCATAGAAATCCTGCATCTCCTTTAGGATATTTTTGGTCTGTTGCAGTGTGCCTATTTTTCTGCGTGTAAGAAAGGAGTACTAGGTCCTGAAAGACACTCAGGATGTGTTTCAATAGGACTTAAAGACCTAAATTTCACTGTGAACTCCTAAATTTCTCTGTCAACTGAGACCTGAACGCTTACAGAGAGCCTGCTACTACATCTGTATTGCACATGATACAGAAAGATACGGTTTCAGTAGAAATGGAGGTTATTCCCCACTTTATAGAGTATGTTCTGAGTAATGACCTCTGGTTAGATGAGAGTGCATTGAAATCTTAACGTTGATGGGCAAGAACATTTTCTATAGGGCCAAAGAAATTCTATAACACACTTTATTTGGAACAAAAAACTCCACTAGCTTCATTTGGTATGTACATAAGCAAGCTTTTACTGGCAGCAATGAGATCTGTTTTCAGAATAAAGAATGATCCACAGTTCATAGGAACACAAGAGTCAGCCAGTGCTGGCATGGAGTGCTGCTTCTTGTATGTGGAGGGCTGACTGTAGAAAGGAAAAAATGTAGTGGATTGAAATTTCTCATACGTAGGGCATCTCCCAAGAACAGGCCAGCAAGACTAAGGTAAAAAGGAAGTGGGACAAACATGACAAAGACATGACAGGTAAAAATGGGTTTCTTATGATACTGTCCTAGACCTTCAAGAAAGCCAGAAATGACAACTATTCCCCACCACATCTTTAAAGACTTTTTTTTTTTAATCAGGTTTAATTTAATTTTATTATTATTTTTATTATTAGGCAGATATAGTCAACAAGATTAAAATATGCATAAAACCATACCTTTAAAAGCTATGAAAAATTGAAGGACATTAGAAAATTCAAATAGGTTTAAATTGCAACATCAGTACCTGATCTATTCTTTTTTGTTTTGTTTTTAAATTTTATTTCAGACATTAGTAAGAATGATTTTTAAAAACTTGTGCATGAGAACGTGTTCACTGATATACCCAGTTACAACATTGAGTTAAAGAACAAGGTTTCCATTGTCAAGTGCTTGGGACAGTCAGTAAATATCAATAAAAACGTACAATTATTAAATTAATATTGACTTTGAGTTGTGCTTTAAAAAAATAAACACAGCATTTAATATGAAAGTTCAAAAAGGAAATATCATGGTTTGCAACACGAAGAAACATAAGTTCAACATGAAGTAAGCTCATCAGACCTCTGACAGCTGAGCCATGATGTGATTAAGGGGGATTCTTGTCCATTTTCATACACAGAAATTTTCAGTAACAATCCTTTTGTGACCTCAATGCAATGCCTTTCTAGAGCTGAATGATACACATGTTCAAACAATACCTTCATGCAAATAACCTAGACCCCCTCCCCTTTTTTCTCTTTGAGTCCAGCTCTGATTCAAGGCTGTACTTTGGAAAAGAATACACAGGATAAAAAGAGCCATTTAAATTTATTTTAGAAAATACACTTAATCCCTTAGTTCTTTTGCATTCAGAATCAATGTGGGTCTCAAAGGTCTGCAGGATATAATTTGTTATAGTAAAATTGTGTTGATTAGTTTTGCTACTTGTGATTTACTAAATATTTTTCCTCCCATAGGTTCTAGCTGCTTAAATGATACGAGTACCAATAGGAACTGCTCATTTAAAATAACCTTCCTCCTTTTTCCTTCATCTGGGTAATAAATTCCTGTATATCAATATGACTCATGATCTGCTTTGCGACTTAGCTTCTTCTAAAGAACTGTACCTCAGAAATGCATTCCTTCACCTATTTTTTTCTGCTTTCTCATGCAAAATTCTAAAGCATAGCCAAATCTGGCTCTGTGAAGACTAGGATAAAACAAGTCTTTTCTTTCATTTAGTACTCATATGTACAATTAACAGAAATCCTGCTGCATCCTAAGTATCACATAGACCTCAGTTTTCCAACAAACTGATAAGCATCCAGGCTCTTATAACCTTAAGGATTCTAATGGTAACATTTTGAAATCTTCTGGATCCCTGAATCTTATTTAATGTAAATATTCAAAATATTTCAAACACCACAGACATTCCTGAGGACTAAATATTTTGGAGATGAATCTGGCAGAAGAGTTCTATTTTTTTGTTTGTCCCTCTTTCCCCCAAGAAAACCTGACACGTAAATCATAAAAATCAGAGCCTGCTGGTTGCCAGTCTTCTGTCTTTTTTATGGAGTCCTCTGTATCCCTGCTCCATTGGACTATACAGATAAATAGATCAGATTCACTTCTAGCTTTAGCTCTTGATAATCTTCAATTTAGATCAAACTAAAATGAGAAAAAAATCAACAGAATTTGTTCATGCTAAGCACTATTAGCAGTTCCCACAGGAAATGCTTTAGTGCAACAGTCCAGGGGGAGACAGTTTAAATTTACTCATGGGCAAAGCAGAATTTTCTTCCAAAACCCTACAATGTTGGAAGATGTTTTGCTTTCCGCTCATGGTTCCTTTAAGAAAACAAACAATCTTTATTGCATTAAGCTTATTTCTAAACCAAAATGGATTCTTAAGCCAAAGAAAGTAAAACAGCAATTGAAGCTCCGAAAAATGTTGCTTCTTGGCCTAGATACCAATCATGATGATTTACTGCCTCTCTGGTGTGAAAGAGAAAATCCGAAAGGTTCCAGCAAATTGCACTGGGCAGAAAGAAAGTACTTGCTTCCAGGTGGAATATTAATCCAACCTGATGTGTGGTCAAGTCTCTGAAGATGCTAAAAAGAATACCATAAGAAAACATTCATCTGTTCTAAATTAATGCCTAAGGCTGTTTTATGAAGAGACACTACAGCAGCAATATTTTCTTCATTGCTTATAAGTCTTTAAAAAGAATGAGACATTTTATCTAATGAGCAGTTATGAAATGAAAGGCGATATGGTGATATTAATGATTTAAGAAAACGTTTTGAGATCAGTGCTCAAGGTTTAAACTGATTCCACCTCTCTTTCCCTTATTGTAGATGGAATTTCAGTAGGAGAAGGGCTAAGCAGTTAGTGTTTGATAGCTCAGTTCACCCAGCGGCCTTTAATGCCAGCTCCCTTTGAGTTTTTATGGATGCTCATAATCTCACTAAGATTTACATACAATTAATTCATATCAATAAGGGAGGGGGGCACGGTAGCCTGCTACAGCCTGCAAAGTCTACCTTTAAGGGCTAAATCCTCTACTGACATAAACTGACTCAGTTCAATTCAGCCCCAAAACTCTTCTAGAGCTGATGCTGGGTGCCCCAGAAAAGAAGGCTTGCATGCATCATGGAGAAGCTACCATTCTTCCCTAATAGCTAGAAAAGGGCACAGATACTGCAAACCACAAAAGTTTCAGAAGTGTGTTGGTGATTGGGACACACTGAACCTTTTAACCCCTTCTGTTTTCAGGCAGCTGCATTTAAAAACTTAGAGTATACTAAATTGTCCCATTTTCACATTTCCTTAGTTACATATTTTGTTCTGAATACTGTGAAGTACAACTATCATTTGTTCACATTTTGTATTGAGCAAGGAAACTCAGACAAGCCTATTAGTAAGGTTCATATTTAGGACTAGAACTTTTCCATAAATCAGGAAGGAATAACACCACTACAGTTAGCTTTAGCATCAGGCCTGTTTATGGACAGCTGTTTATTCTGCTGCATTACTGTAAGGCCGTATTGTGGTTTGTGTTATATAACATAGGGAATGTTTGCATTAAAATCAAACCATATTAAAAAATCTCTACTTGCAGCAGTTTTTATAAAACACTTGAAAAAAGTCCGAACTTGAAACCACAGATCTGGCTTACACAGAAATGAAACAGGATGGCCATGCAACTAAACAAAATAATTATAAGGCAGGTGATCCGGAATCTGTCTTTCTACCTACCATAAACTGTCCCTCTACAAATTCTTGCAAAGCTTCAGTTTTGCCGTGTGTAACAAGGGGTGCTATGGTGGATTAATTCCAATTTGGGATTTTATTTTATTTGATGGGACTGAAGAATAGCCAAGTTTTGACACTGTTTATCTTTGCTTCAGCTCTTGGATATTATGCTTTTCCCTCTGCCTTCACTGTTCAATAAAGTTGCAACTTTTGCTATTGAATTCTCATTTTATTTCTTGTCATAGAATCATGGAATCATAGAATGGTTTGGGTTGGAAGGGACCTTAAAGATCATCTAGTCCCACCCCCCCTGCCATGGGCAGGGACACCTTCCACTAGACCAGGTTGCTCAAAGCCCCATCCAACCTGGCCCTGAACGCTTCTTCCAGGGATGGGGCATCCACAACTTCTCTGGGCAACCTCTTCCAGTGCCTCACCACCCTCATAGTGAAGAATTTCTTCCTTATATCTAACCTAAATCAATCCTCTTTCAGTTTAAAGCCATTACCCCTTGTCCTATCACTACATGCCCTTGTAAAAAGCCCCTCTCCAGCTTCCTTGTAGGTCCCCTTCAGGTACGAGAAGGCTGCTACAAGGTCTCTCCGTCCTTCTTATGGTGGGGGCCCCGACAGCAGTGCTCCAAGTGGGGTCTCACGAGAGCAGAATAGAGGGGCAGAATCACCTCCCTCAACCTGCTGGTCACAATTCTTTTGATGCAGCCCAGGATACAGTTGGCTTTCTGGGCTGCAAGCGCACGTTGCTGGGTCATGTTGAGCTTCTCATCAATCAACACCCCCAAATCCTACTCCTCAGGGCTGCTCTTAATCCATTCTCTGCCCAGCCTGTATTTGTGCATGGGATTGCCCTGACCCATGTGCAGGACCTTGCATTTGGCCTTGTTGAACTTCATGAGGTTTGCATGGGCCCACCTCTCAAGCCCTCATTTTCCCCTTAGTCCTGGATGCCCTTGACTTTATCTTTAATTCCCTCTGATCACAGTGTTTGCCAGGAGCCACACCTTTCCTTCCGTTCATCTCACCGTGGACCAGAGGTAAAAGCTGACCTTCACACTGCAACTCTCCTCAGCTCACTGCCCTCATGACAAAAGACAATGAGGTCTCGGTAACATAAGTACTAAAAATAGGAGAGAGTATTATCAAACAAGACTACAACAGCAAAAGTTACTCAGGCAACTGGAGTTGTTTCTAAGTTTCTACTGCCTCAACCAAAAGCTTTACGCTGCTGCCACTCTCTACTTTATCTTATCTTTTTTAGCCTAAAAAACATAGGGTCCTAATTCAAAGCAAAGCAGCATTCAGGCCAAAATCATTGGGAAATTCAGAGGCAAACTAGGAGATTAGAGTTTAAATGTCTGTCCACAAGGTGCAGCTAACATGAGCCACTGTGACATTATTAAGACTAAGGAAGACTTTGAGAAGTCATCTAATTCACCCCTCTGCCCCAGGACAAGATCAGTAACATTTCAACCTCCCTTAGATTAATCTTTCAATCCTGTCTTGGATGACTGAGAAAATGAGTGCCTTGCCCCGATAATCTAACACAGAAGCACAATAGGAGCAAAACAAAAAGAAAACTCAGACTAGCAAAGGTGGAAGAAGGTTAATCAAACTTTTTCAAGGGTGCAAAAGAAAAGAAAAAGTTAGTCTTGTGAAAAATGTGATTCAGGTCTTATTTTATATGAGCAGATTATACTGAAACTTTTCAGCCCTACAGAAGCTGAGGCCATGGGCATGGGATAAAAGCAGTCTGCTTTAGTTCTCTTTTGATTTACATTGGAAAAGTGAACTAGTATACAGTATAGAGAAAGCAGTTACCAGGTTCAACCTTTTTACAGATATAAAACAATTTAGGTGAATACATTACCAGATCTTTGAGATGTTTTGTAAGTAATGAGTAAATTATTGTTTTTTCACTGACCAGGTCCAAATTAAGCCCCATATCAGGCAGCCAAGGCTAAAGTGACTATTAAAGAACAACTGAAACTACATATTGATCTTTCCGTTTTAAACAAGAACAAATTTCATTTTGCAGGAAGAGATATGAAACAGAGATCAGAATAAAATCCACCGCTACTGTCCCCACATCCCACTTCGATTCCTTTGGGAAAGGTCAGGATCTGATTTATATAGCCCAGTGGGAACAAGCAGCAATAACCAAATGCCAAAAGCACTTTATTTGTACTGACGCTTCAAATTCTATTAACTCCCATTTATCTAGGGGTTGCTTATCTGTTTTGTGGATTATGCAGGTTGCTTATCTGTTTTGTGGATTATGCAAAGTCAGGGCAGAGAAACACTGGATCTAGTTTACACGTGTTGGGTTAGGCATTGGAGCTACAGGAGCGCAGCTATTTTGCTTCCAGGACCAACGTGAGACTGAAAACAGAACAACTGCCTTTGCACGGTGCAGGATCTGAGGTAAGAAAACTTATGGCCTTACACTTGCTTCATAAAGAGTCAGTGGCTCACTATCACACCCCTGCAAACAAGAGCACTCAGGTAGACAGCTAGCTTAGACCTGACACAGCCAGCATGGAGGTAGGACTAGAAAGAGCACTGATTCCTGCAGAACCACTTGGGGCTCAAAGGACTGTGCTCCCCATTCAAGAAAGGCTCCTCTTTATGTTTATCAGACATTACACCGAAACCAAGACTCCTTGTTGGAAGGTGCCAGCAGGCATAGATTCCCATTCTATGTGGGAATCAGCTCAGTTCCAGCAGGACTTGCAGTCTCTGCCTTGGTGCTGGCAGTGATGGAGCTGGGTTGGCTCCACCAGAAACCTTCAGATGCTTCTGGATCTCATTTCCCTGTGCACGTATTATCAGGGAGATAATATGGGGAGCTGCACGTACAACAAATAGAGAAAGCATGTACAGTCCTTTCCCATGAATACAGTGCTGAGTATAGGGAGGCTGCTCCATCAGTAACATTAATGAGAGTAATGCCTATAAAGCATTTAGTCAAATGCCACCAATGAGGATTGTAAAGCTAACCAGTTAAAAATAACAGAAAGGCAAAAACCCTATGGAAGGGGGCAAGTTCTCTATGGTGAGTGCCAGAAAATAATTAAAAGCAAGTAAGAAACTGATGAAAGTAGTTTATTAAGAAGCAATTCCTACAAAGATTACATATTAGACAGTGCTACAGTCTCCTCCGGGAAATTCTTGAATTATTTAAAATTTTACTTGATAAAGGAGTGGGGGATATCAGTTGATTACAGAATGGAATAAATGAGACCAAACAGGCCTTTCCCATCTCTAATTGCTACAAAGCAGTGGTCTTTGCCTCCTCTTGAAATCAATTCTTCTGTTTGCATCAGCTTAGAAAAAGGAAAAGAGAATTCCAGGACCCTGTAGTGACCCAGTAAGCCTTCTCAGAGACAGGTGCCATTCACAAAGCCAAGCCATGAACTAAAGGCACGGGAAACATCCATACATTGAAAAAAATATTACTGAATAACACTCTGTCAGAAGTAAGGTAGACCCCTGGGAAAAGGAACTTGTAGTTTCTGTAGATATCTTTTTCCTACTCCAACCTTTTAAATCAATTTCTTTCTTGGAAGTGACCTGAGTTTCGGAAATTGCTATGGAAATGCTAAGTAGTGAAAGGGTAAAATACCTGCACATGGCAGACTGTTATGCAGAGTGAATCTCACTGGCTGTGAATTTGTGGGGCTTAAGAAAAAACTAAAAAGATTTTGCAAGTCCAGCACTGGAGTTTTCAGTCTCTAGGGTGCTCCAGGTACTCAGTAAATAGCAAAGATGCAAGTTCGCTGACCCAGAAAGGTTTTCATACTCAGTGAATTGTAGAATATTTTCTATTTAAGTCCCCGAGGATAATGTAAATTGGGGCTTTACCCTCACTTTACTGCTTGGAAAACTGAGTCACAGAGTGGCAAAAGCATTGCCCAAGACCACAGGGAATAGCATCTATAAAGCCAAGGCTGGAATTCAGGAACTTCTGGCTCCCAGTTCCATGACTGGCCCCTTTTATTTCTGACCATCCTTTCACACAGTTGCTCTGCTTCAGTCCACAGCATTGGATTTCAATGACTTTGTGCTTTCCAGTGCCTTTTAGTGAGCAGGGAGAAGGCTGATGCGGATGTGTGAGCCCCTTCTGTCACTGCATGTCAGCTGTGTCAATCTGGGATTACAGATGGCACTGTTCTTTCTTCAGGCAATAAGATCAGAAAAACACAAAGTTGTTGTTCAAGCCTCTGATCTCTCAGGCCAGATGTTTGTTTGCTCACTCTTACTGCATGTGTGTGTGTATGAGAGAGACAGGGACAGACGGAGAGCCAGAGCGGGAGAGAAGAAAGAGAATATATTATAACAAATCCATTTGACCAGGAAAACTGAAACAGAACTAACCCAGAAGAGAAACGTAACTATATTAATGTCTGGGAGTTCACTGCACTGTGCTGTCTAGCAGGATTCTTACTTTCCAGCAATCTTATTTAGCCTGATTCTCCATATGAGAAGTATTTCTCCATCTTTCTCTGCACTACATTATACAGCTACATTTTATATATCATCAGATGACTGAACTAATAGTAATTCATCTTACTCCAGCAAAGGAGAAATTTATCAGAAATTTTTGGTGATACTGTTTATGCTTGGTACCTGGACATCCATGCAATCATGGACCAGTGAACACAAACAGATGAGAACAGCTCATAATATTTGAGCATTCAGACAGTTAGGATAAGCACGCTTTCATAAACAGCTGTATACTTTAGCCTGGAATTGTTAGCAAGACCAAGCTATCAGGATATACCTACATCTCTTAGTATGTAATTACTGTTCATGGAAAATGGCATGGTGCTGATTTTAGCAAGAAGCATGCTGGATGTCAGAGATACAAGGAAAAAAAACCATGGCTTGGATCCCTATGTGAATGCAATACACCTATTTTGCACCATAGTATCTCAGGGACAGGGACTCACCTGTAGTGAGTGTAAGAATGTAATCCCAATATTTAGGGAAATCCCTTGGCCCAGGGTTCTTAGATACAAGAGGGTGAGAACAACTAGTTAGAAAGATGCATCAGTGCCCTATGGGTACTATACGTTGGCGTACTTTAAGTCATCATTCTGACATAAAGCCAAGCCTAGGATTGGGAAATCATAAAGTTCATCTCTTCATGAGTTACACTACATGCCATACTACCATTGTCAAAGGTTAACACGACTTTTCATAAGCATTCACTCTGTGTTGCAAGAATTTCTCTTACAAAGAATCCTAGTCCGTAGGACTAAGCTAAGAGGAAAGAACTGAGATTTGAGAATCAAGATCATCAATGGAAAAAGAATCAGAGAAATGGAGAAAAATTACAGATGCCACTAAACTGCCTAGGTTTTGTTTTGTCTTGGTTTAAATTTGGCTGAGCAATGTGCTTACAATACAGCAGAGTAACTTCTATCAAATTCCAGCTGGAGAGGGAGTGGGAGTATTTCCACGTAATCATGTCTCCCTGAATAAATTAATGAAGGAAAAAACGTGATACAAACACGTACACCTTATGTGACCTCATATTTCAGGTCGCAAACTAAGCACAATAGTAGGACAATTTTTTTTAGAAGGACATCTTTTGGGGCATATTTTTGTTGTTGCCATGGTGGGTTACTGTAATTCTCTGAAGCATCAGACACTTGGCTGCTCTCCATCTCAAGAAGCTGATTAGATGAAGAAACAGGCTCTGGGAGGACAGAATAGAAACCATCCCAAATCCAGGACCATTGGACAGAAGTGTCATTTTGACCATTAAAGCAAATTTTCTTCTGATGTATTTGGTATTTGCCTGTAGATTTGACATATTGGACATCTAGTCTGATTCAGGAAGATGTAAAAATGATGCTACACTAATTCAACTAACAGCATGCAGCAAGATAATACGTATCTGTTCTTTTGGACAGCACTGACAAAAAGTTTTCCTCAAATTGTCAGTACTTTCTGACAGTATTTTCTTTATCCAGGCTATAAACAAGATAAAGTATTTTGGCTAAATTAAAACTAGTATTGCCTCTCTGGCATGTATCTGCTTGTTAGAACAACCTTTTATGTGACTGTTACGTAGCAGTAATAGAGACTGCTACATAAGAATGCTTCTTATTCCTTCTTCCCTCTTTCCCACAGCTCAAGGACTATCTGTGGGATCCTAGGTGGGAATTAGGCGGTCATGGCAACTTGCATAAAGATACTATTCTGTGTGTATCTTTCCTTAGGTAAACTCCTTCTTTCAATCCTATTGCTGTTAAATAATACTGTACTGTTTGTTCTGCCCGGTTACCTGACATGTCTTCGTAAAAAAACCACGCATTTCCCTCTTTCTTAATGCCAAGCTGACAGAAATGCTGGTGCTTGATAAACTACCACTCACATGGGTTTGAGGTATTTGGTGCAACTCACGCAACTGATTGACTGCAGTGTGTCATAAGAGCCTGAATCAGTTTTGAGAAATGAAACTTCAACAGAAAGGATGAGTACTAGAAGTCGCAATATAGTCACGTTTTTCTTTTTCTCTCTGTCTTTTCTCTCCTCTGTCCTCAAAGACAGAATTTGGAAGCCAGACAAGCCCTACAGCACTTCCATGCATCTGTTTGGGGTTAGGGGCAAAATGGAAATGAACCACAGCATCATACGTCCTGTGGGAAAGCAAAACACGAAGTACACAGAAGTTAAATTGTGAGCATAGTGGCAACATATACGTAACTTTTTTATCACATCAGATCCTATCCCTTCATCCAGTATGGATGCACATGCATTAACATGGGTTTGCGTGCACAAATTCCAAAGTATGTCTGCTGGTGACTTAATGTGTGTAGGTTTATATCTCAGTGGATACAGGGGACCAAAACTGAGTGTTCATATCATGTAGCCATATTTATCTGTTTTCCAACCTTATAAATATATTATAGATGTTATGGCCCTGCAGTGACAAGCTACAATCAACTCTTGATTTCATCAACTTGTCATGCTTTAATCATCCCTCTTGGCAGATCTTTCAACATATGTCACAGTACTGCCTTCAAAATGTGCTTCTCCAATGCTGTTTTATTAACCCTGTCTTTTTATATGTTTTAGGCTCATTATGAAATGCAGTAAATCTGTCAAAGGCACTTTACATGCCATCTCCAATTCATGCTGATAGGAAGCATCTGAGAGCTCAATTAAGTCCCACAAAATGAGTACAATATGAAAAATCAAAACCCACAAACAAGTGTATGACAGGAACCCTGGGGATCACATTCAGCCCACAGGGCTAATAAAAATTCAGTGCTCTTGTTCCTAACTCATTACTCACTCACAAGGGCATTTGGATAGGAAAATATTAAGACCACAGTGGGATCTGGCAGTACCACAAAGAAATCCCTTCAGCTTGCACATGAAGCAATGGGACTTATTAATGACTCCAAGTAGTCAAGCACAAGATCCACGTGTCTTCACGGAGGCAACTGGATTCAGCCAAGCTTCTTAGAATTACCTTTGTTTGAGAAGCAAGGTTTCAGAAGTGAGGAGGAGATCATAACAGCCTCAAGTCTGAAGGAGGGAAGGGATTGCTAAAGGGGCATAAGAAGGCAGAAACCAGACTTAGGGGGTGTGGGGGTGGAAAGAAGAGGGAATGAGGAGATGTCAAACCACTCTGAAAGAGACAGAGGGAATTTGGGGGAGGAGGAGCCAGGCTCTGTGAAGCACAGAGAACTAGTTATTTCCTCTAAAAAGGCTCAGCCACCAAACATTTGGAAATCACTGAAGTAGTACAAGATGAGCTGTGCAGGAGTACTGTGCAGGGATGAGTACAAACTTGGAAAGGAAGAACTGCTGCAATGATGCAGACATCCCAGTTAGTTCTGCTTTTGAGTTTTCCTTGTTGATGTCCCAATGCTCTGCATTACTGAGCTCATGAGAACTTATAATGACAATATTGCATATTCTTTACAGTATCAGAGCACATGTCAGCTGAAGAAAGGATACGTAGTCTTCTCTTAAATCCTCCAGTGATGCTACTATTAGATCATCCAAACTTATCGTCTCCTTCTTGGCTAATGCATTATAAATTAAATAAAGCAAAGCGGGGAGAGGTAATATCCCATTAGGCCAATTGGTAACAGTTAAAAAATACAGCCAAGCTTTCAGAAACACAAGACCTTAAAAAAAATTACAGGGAGAGAAAATTAAAATGTCACTGATAAAAAAGTCAAGAAGAACTTATATATCCAGAAATGAGGCTGCTTTTTTCCAACTGTATTGGACTGACTCATAAAGACTATCTGTCTTCAGTAATCCTGCCTTGGTTATAACTGAAGACTACTACTACTACTACACTATTCCTCCATAGTTAAGGCACTTTTATTTCCTCGAAGATTAGTGTTAGCTCTGTTTCACAAACAGGACCATTAAGTTACCCTCGTTCAGATGGTCAGCAGGTAGCAAAACACAGAGCACAGAAAAGCTGGCTCAGTCCCCTGCTTTACTCTTGGGAAATCTACTGTCTCTCCATATTCAGCATAAAGCCAGTGAGATGAACCCAAACCAGCATGTGCAAAGAATCTGGACGCAACCTTGTGAGACCTCCTGTTTCAAGGACAAGGTGGGGACTAATATATAAAAATCAGCAGTCATGGCTGGGAGCTGTTTTCTACAGGTCCCCTCTATGCTTTACATCAAACAAATCCCTGCTAAATTTTGACTTTAACAACTACAACAATCACTGCATTATCTGAGGAAATTCCTCATCATAACAAGCTCTTGTGTGTTTTGTGTAATTCCTTTACAAATAACCTTGAGCCTTGTATATGTCCTCTTAATATCTCAGGAGAGGATCTCACTTTCTCCTCCTCTCTTTCTCTGCTGCCTGCCTCCTGCTCCCCCCCCCAATTATCTCCTGCTGTCTTCTGGGTGCTAATGTTTAATCTCAGGATTAGGCAGAAGCCTGCAGTTTGCCTTGAACAGCTTATCAGCTTCCAAGAGACATTTACAGGGAGAGAAAGACTCTAGTTTTGATAGCAGTAATTGTATTTAACTTGTAAGATACAAGGCTATTTATCTCATGGCTGGGAAATCACAAAGGGAGAGAAAGAAAATTTTGCTGATAAAAACTAAATAAAACCAAAAAGAATGAAGAAAAGAGAAAAAGAAAAAGAGAAAAAGAAAAAGAGAAAAAGAAAAAGAGAAAAAGAAAAAGAGAAAAAGAAAAAGAGAAAAAGAAAAAGAGAAAAAGAAAAAGAGAAAAAGAAAAAGAGAAAAAGAAAAAGAGAAAAAGAAAAAGAGAAAAAGAAAAAGAGAAAAAGAAAAAGAGAAAGAGAAAAAGAGAAAAAGAAAAAGAGAAAAAGAAAGAGAAACAAAGAAACAACACCCTCCTCAAAGTCCCTCCAGCAGAGGGATGAGGTGGGAAATGGACTTCATTGAACAAAAAGATCATGTCACTTGTGGAAGGAGATTGAAAATATCAAGGGAAATGTGATAAATGGCTTGAGTAAGACAAGAAATTACTTGTTTAAAAGCAGACTATGAACTCTAGTTCAGTAGTCACAATTGTGTAAAATTCAGGGAATTTGATTTGTAGAGATGGGTATAACCATTTTTAGAGATATTGAGTACTGACACTCCATTTAAAGACAGCTGGAGCTGTGATCACCCACATACCTGAAAATGAAATCTGTTTTTTGTTTTTCACAGAAACTTACAATAGCACCCATCATGGGTTGTGGGGTGTCATACAACACAATATTTAAACCAACTTCAGTTTCCTTGCTTATTAAATGCCCTTTCCATTCCACATTTGCAGTATTCAGCCCGCTCTCCGCAAAACAGCTCCATGCTCCATTTCTCCCACCCCAAAAGCCCTGTAAAATCCCTGATGCTGATTTAACTCAAGTTCTGTTTACCCTACTGTATTATTGCATTTTTAAAATGCCTACAATTGTTTTCGGGGGGGATTAAAGAAAAAAAATAGGATCTAGATATTTTGAATCTTATTAGGCTGCAACCAATATTCTAATTCGGTACAATCGAAAGAGCACGCAAGCAGGGCAGAGCTAGTGTCATCCCACTGAGAAATAATCAGCACTTTGTTGAAGTATCCAATGGTCTTCAACAGCAATACAAAACACCTCACATTTCAATTTATAGCCTTTTAGTCACAGAAGACTTTTAGTAAAAGAAGGATAAGATGGAACTGAACCATGAATATCATTCAAGTGTATCAAAAGGGGAAGACCAACATAAATATTTCACTTGTTTCCACCACATAATTCCTTCTCTACAGTTAAAACAGATGAGATAAGGCATACAGTACCTATTAAATCTATAATATATAGATGTTGTATTTAATTTCAGCTGTCCCGAAACTAACTTCTTGGAAATTTTCTCAAAGATGAGAGATCATAAGGTAAAAAAAAAAAAATTAGAAAAACTAACAGTCATGAGATTTTTTCTAGAGCTTGTGTCTCATCACCTTTCACTTAAACGTAAAACTATAACCTTTGCCAAACATTCTCTGTTACTCTGGGAGTGAGTCAATTTAGGATAGAATAGAATATTTTCAGTTGGAAGGGACCTAAAATGATCATCTAGTCCAACTGCCTGACCGCTTCAGGGCTGACCAAAAGTTAAAGCATATTATTAAGGGCATTGTCCAAATGCCTCTTAAACACTGACAGGCGTGGGACATCGACCACCTCTCTAGGAAGCCTGTTCCAGTGTTTGACCACCCTCTCGGCAAAGAAATGCTTCCTAATGTCCAGTCTAAACCTTCCCCGGCGCAGCTTTGAACCATTCCCACATGTCCTATCACTGGGTACCAGGGAGAAGAGCTCAGCACCTCCCCCTCTGCTTCCCTCCTCAGGAAGCTGCAGAGAGTGATGAGGTCGCCCCTCAGCCTCCTTTTCTCCAAACCAGACAACCCCAAAGTTCTTAGCCACTCCCCATAGGACGTGCCTTCCAGCCCTTTCACCAGCTTTGTTGTCCTCCTCTGGACCCAGTCAAGGACCTTGACATCCTTCTCAAATTGTGGGGCCCAGAACTGCACACAGTACTCAAGGTGAGGCCGCGCCAACGCTGAATACAGCGGGATAATCACCTC
>NW_008795405.1:4503438-4553818 GCF_000699145.1 Aptenodytes forsteri | reverse complement strand
CAATGCTCCAGTCTATCTAGATCCCTCTGCAAGGCCTCCTGTCCCTCAAGAGAGTCAACAGCACCTCCCAGTTTGGTATCATCAGCAAACTTGCTAATGGTACATTCAACTCCTGCATCCAGATCGTTGATAAATACATTGAACAGGACCAGCCCTAGAATTGAGCCCTGAGGAACACCGCTGGTGGCCGGTTGCAGCCAGATGTAGCCCCGTTCGCTACAATCCTTTGAGCCCTGCCGTTCAGCCAGTTCTTCACCCAGCACACTGCGTACTGGCTCATCTCACACTTGGACAACTTGTCCAGAAGGATGCTGTGAGGAACAGTATCAAAAGCCTTACGAAAATAAAAAAACCCTACATCCACCACCTTCCCTTCATCCACTAGGTAGGTGACCTTATCATAGAAGGATATCAAATTAATTAAACAGGACTTTCCCTTTGTGAACCCATGCTGCCTGTGCCTGATGATCACATTATTCTTTAAATGCCTTTCAATAGCACCCAGTATAATCTTCTCCATAGTTTTTCCAGGAACTGAAGTTATACTGACAGGTCTGTAGTTCCTTGGGTCTTGCCTCACACCCTTTTTGTAAATTGGAATAACATGGGCTAGCTTCCAGCAGGGGCCTCCCCAGACTCCCAAGGCCTCTGGTAGATGATCAAGAGGGGTCCTGCCATAACATCCACTAGCTCCTTCAGTACTCCTTCAGTTTGCTAGAAAACTTCCTGAAAGAAACAAGTAGGAACTCAGCCAGCTTTCTTCCCCATCTCGCACAACGTGCCTGGTACTAACCAAGTAATTTCAGATCTTTCCACCAAGTAAATGAAAAATATATTCTAGCAAGAGAGATTTCATGCCTTTCACATTTTAGATAGGTAGGACAATCTAGACCACTATCACTTTAACCTGTGCTTCTGGAAAGCGTTTTATTTCAGGCAATGGCAGGTGAGAAAGAATTATTTAGTCTCACATAGACTACTAAAGATGTAGTTCGGTGAAGACTTTAAACTGGCGTAAACCAGCCTTGCTGATAAAGGAAGTCATCTTATCTCTCCCTTTCTCCTGACTAACCATTTCCACTCCCATGTGGCACTTTTCCTGGGCCTGAATGGCATTGGTAAAGTGATCCCCCTGAGCAGAAGATGAGCGAGAATAGAAAACAGAAATTTGACTATTTAAGCAACACGAGTATGAGAAGGAGTAATTAAAGAATGAGCTCCTCTATCCAGCTCCAGCTGTATACTACAGTAAGATTCATCTACATCAGCATTTTGGTTTGAATCAGGAGCATGCCTCCAAAGTGTACGTCCCAACTCTCTCCACTTGCTACTCTTCGCTTCACATACTGAAATGCTCTCAGGGAATACAAACTGGATTCCTTTCAAATGAAATTAAACCAGAAGATAGGCCCCAACTGTTCAGGGGCATTCAGTCCTTGGGACTGGAACTATTCTGAAGGAACCCCCCAGCACAGATATCAGGGCCTCGGAGCCAACTTTTTGTTTTATAGGTATGCACTTATCAGGCCACAGTGCTTGCCAGAGCAGTCAAAGAGTCCCTGGAGTTCTGCTGTCAAGAGCTAACTGTCCAGCTTTTCCTAAAACCCAACTTCCTCTCAAGCGTGTACTTGAGAGAGAGAATGAAGTAGGGGCACAGAGGATGAAATCTTTTTTCTTTTATTCAGTACCAATAGAACTGCAAATTAATGTCATTTGAAAGGGTAGAGACTCTTAAAGAAGGCCGAGAGATCACTCAAGAGAATGATGAAGGGGAAAAATATAAAATCTGTATTGCGTGGATGAACTAATGAATCCTGATAAGGATCCAGTTGTTTAATGCTGTCCTATTTCTTATTTTTAAAATGCATTAATAAAATCCAGGCTATAGTTCTCTTGCTAAATCACGTATTTCTTCAAATGAAGAATCTTCCTGCCTTTTGCTTCCCTTCCTTTAATCTTCTCCTTTAAAACATTACTCCAATTAGACTTTATTTTGGTGTCACTGATACTCTTGCTTTACAGCTTCTCTTCACCTATTTTTGTTTTTTTCTACTGCAGAAAATGTAGTCAGTGCATGGATGAACGAACAGGAATATTGGGCTTCTTTCGATGTACGCTACAAATCTGGCAACACACAAAGTATTTCTTTGCAAGCAAAGACAGTGGACAGAGAAAAAATATCTCCTGTCTGAGAATTAATGAAAACTTAGGGACTGAGGTATCCCAGTTCTGTATCAAGACAGAAGATTTGTTTTTAACTCTTTTGAGAATTGCTGACTCCATCCCAAACCTCAGGATTCCCAATTTAAATCCTTCTATGCCATTGTAAAGTGCTGCAAATTTGATGGGTTTTATTGTAATCTGAAACAAAAACGTCAGATACTTCCTCTTCCTGAACTAGCTTTCCTATCTTACCTACTCTTTTTCCAAAATGACTCCTACTTCATCACTAAAAAGATTTATTTAGATATAGAGAAGACTCTCAGCAAGAACGTAAAAGCAAGAAAATAACAGTGACCAAGCACAACCTGTTATCTGGGATGTACACCAAAGGGTGAAGGCATGTAAGACAACAGAAGGAAGGCAGTCATAGAAAACTGTACTTTAAGGCGTAGAAATTCATACATAGGTTAGCAAAAGGTGTATACCCTGACTGAGAAATACATTGTGATGACCAACTTAAGGAATCAAGCATCAACAAACTGGCTATCAGTACAGCCCATGGGAAAAGCCCATCTCCTTATTGGAGAGATGAGATCCATCTCTTGAGGGAGAGGAGAAAGGGCAAAACTAATGCAAATAAATAATAAATAGCTCAATGTGGCTGAACTAAAAGCCCATGGGAAAAGCCCATCTCCTTATTGTGTACTTGAGGGAGAGAAGAAAGGGCAAAACTAATGCAAATAAATCATAAATAGCTCAATGTGGCTGAACTAATCCACAACAGCTGAATTGCAGATAGCAGCCCCAGTACTAATGCTGCTATTTGCCACCACCCAGTTCTCAGGAGCTTTGTCTCCGATACCTGTACTGGGCCACTGTTCAGAGTCTTACTGCCCAGTAAGAGAAACTCTGACAGGGTTGGAATGGTACAAATGGTGAGAGATCACCCCTAATGATTGGGATTATTTCAGTCCCAAAGCTTAGCCAACCTTAGCTCCAAGTTAATTCCTTCCTTTACCATTTCTCTCTAACCCTTTTCCTCACAAGAATGCATAAAGCTTATGTTGCAGGTGACTGAGATGTAACTGGATGCTATAAAAACCAGAATGTCAGTGCCTGAATTGTAAGTTTGTTGCTTTTCCATTTTCCTTCCACTTCCTTGTCTTTTATTCGAAGTTGCAAAAATATAGCTTTGGAGTCTTTCAGTCCCATTGGGCTAATTTCATTTAATTTCAATTTAACTGAAGACTGTGTTTTAAGGAAAGCCAATATTCTCTCTCTTTGCTCATTTAATGAATATCCCACTTTTATTTGTACTTTTCATTGAGCAAGTAATTATGAGTCTAATGTATAATCCTTCTACAGGTAATAAAACTTAGAGAGGAGCATGGAAATGCCATTCAGAATGCAGCCCTGCTGCCTGAAGATTGCACCACATGTGATGACGAGGAGGATACTTCAGCTAGTTTATAAAATTTGCAAACTTTAGGCTGTAGCACCATGCAGAAAATCAACTACACATGAAATTGTTCATATTAGAGACAACACAGTGTGCCCAAACGTGCATATGCTACAAATACGATGTTTTTTAAACACTACAAATAACTGTTTCTAGAATTGAAGTGATCCTATGCATAAAATACAGGATTCCTTATCTATTATTACACAAGTTTGATACGAATTTCAGTTTCAGCAGTCTCCAGCTGAAACACGCTGGATTAGCCTGGGTCAACCCAACCACAAAGCTTTTTACAGAATTGAAACTCTGCTGAACGCTGGTTTGGTCTTGTACTTGGTACGAGAAACACTAGTGCGCGCTTGGTCTGTGAAAGACAACAAATTATTCATTTCAAAAGCTCCTGTTTGATCTTCTTTTAAACCATTAATTGCCCAGAAAATTGAACTAATAAGGATTGGTTTCCTGTAGTTATTGGCTCATTTAAACTCTTCCTGAACCTGAGGCATTCATAATGCCTCTTTATTATATGGATATTCTGGTATTTAACGTGAATTGAGATCGAGCCACAGTCCTTTCCTCTGGGAGGGCTGGAACACTGCCCTCCTCCCTTGGTTATTTTCCCTAGCCATGTAGGATCTTCATTTTTTTGACTTTTGCCCCTTTTTTAAATTCAGCTAAAAAATTGGTTTCAAAGAAACTGGAAAAAATAAGGGAGACACATGCACACACGCAAAGTATGATCTCATAAGCCTTATTTTCACAGGGACAGGCTGAAAACTTCATCATCTACAAACAGCCAGAAACTGAAATACATGCACGGAAAGGAAAAGGTGCCTGGAATATAAAGGTGTCCTTTTCCCTTGGGGTACAACTGCATATACTCAATACTAGCCCAGAACATAAGATTAATGCTGATTCTATAAAACCATACATCTTCTAATGAAAACACAGGAATATCTTTAGCCAAGACAGAAGCAGAGGGTACTGAGGTAGTCTCTGGGTGTGATTTATTTTCCCTTTAAAAAAAAAATCTCTAAAGCAATGGGCTGAATTTTTTGTTTATTTACACCAGGGACTTACTACAGCAAGTAATATAAGAAGAAAATTTATTCATGGGGTTTTTACTGACTGTAATTGGCTGCCGACTGGATCAGAGGTGTTTCACTACAAAATAACTGATTAAAGAAGCAGAAGATGCTCAGTTTAAGCCTCTCCTAGCTACACTTCCCTCTGTAACCAGTGGATAGCAGAGCTAAAATCTAACTCAGCATGTCTGTCATGGCGTTCTTCGAAAGCAACTATTTCACAGAAATAAGGATAATTATTAAAATGTATTCTTTTGCATATACATCACCAAAACACTGACAAAGTGTCATGTTGAATATGTGGTAGAGAGCACCACAGGATAGATCACTCACATTAAAAACTGTCTTGTGCACTGAGTGAGTGGAAGAAATGAAATTATGCCCTTGGAGTAATTTATTAGTGTAACATTGCATAAACAATTAGGATATTTCTCGTAATTTGAGGTTAAGTGGCTTGTGGGCAACTCCTGCACTACTAGCAAATTGCCTCATGTTTATCACAGAATTATTCCTTCTGTCCCGGGTCAGTTATGTACAACCTAGAAAGGAAGAACTGGAAGTTGCCTAGACTTAATACTAGAAACCAACAAGAAGATCATGGCTTAATCTTAGACAACAACATGTGAATAAGAAGAATGTGGTTAACATTGCAATTCTTTCCTTGTGCTCCTCCTGCCTTTTGTAACCATCCACATCACCAAGCCTCAGCTACCTTATGCACTGTCAACATCACATACAGCAATCTGTTTTGCACTTGGAGTGAGTTTGACCTCTTAGCATGGTGACATATAGTATCACGAGGTTGTGATTTGCCAGTGGTGGGATAAAACATGGGACAGTGACTCAAGAGCCAGTTGTTCACTATTCCTGGTGGATTTAGGGTGATGATTTCCGAAGAGATACTGAATTGTTCCACTGCATTTTGACCTAAAGTCAACTAAGAGTTGACAGTTTTGGCTAGATTGTGTGTCAACCTTTGTATCTGCAAACCTAAAAGAGAGAATGAAATTCAGACGATGAAAAATTATAAGGCAAGCATAAGGTCTGTTCAAATACTTGCAGCTTTATCTTCCACATTCCTTACACTTCAACTTTATATCTATATAGGCAGTATCTTGGGTGTGGCTAGAGTCACCTCTCCTTTTCATAAAGTCTGTCCAAAATTTTTCTCCCTTAAATAATTAGAAAATATCACAAGTAGCAAAACCAAGTTTGTTGTTGAATCAGTTTGTAACTCTCTGCAGAACCAGGATTCACTTAGCGGCCTCTGAAATAGCAGGATCTATGTGCATCATACCACACAGTTGGCATGCTTATTCTTCCAGCGTAAAGGACCGTTACTTTGTTTTCCAACAGACAGAATATGCACCAGCAGGCTGGTCAATTTATTGTTGAGATGAAGCAACAAAGATTTATATAGCAACCAGTTGTTATTAAACATTAGTTTGTAGGTATAGATACACTGAAAGAGAAAAACAAAGAGAAAAAAGTATGTACCTGTTGGGTAGTGTTCATTCACTGGCCAGCTGTCAACCTGAAGTGTGGCATTGCCACCATTCCTGGTAAAGCGTACCACGTGGTATTTGCCATCATTTACAGGTGTGCTTTCCTCTTTAATAGAGATGTCCACTGTGCCAATATTGAAGACTACACCAATCTTGCCTTGCTCCTAAAAGAAAACAAAAAAGAAACAAATGCTTGTAAATTGCTGCCTAGTAGGAGAATGTTCTTGGCCTATAAATCTCTAATGCGTAATTGCGCTGGTAGATGGCACTGAAGAATACACAGAATCGTCATTTAAAGCTTTGTCAGGACACATTTCATTGGCTCTGCTTCAATACAAACATTGTCTTTTGCACTCTTCTTTACAGTATTCACCTGAACACAGTGATTCATTTGTTCCCTTAAAACATCACAGAAGACAGGTGAGAAATCAGGCAATAAAAACCAGGAGACGTGGATAAATAGTTATTTGAGCAACATCTCTACTGATTATTAGTAGTCACTTGTTCAATTGTCATCTGAAATACAGCCACAGGCAGGCTGAATCCCAACAGCTGTTTGTTCTGTTATTCTGCTTGTGAAACAAACAGCCCCCACCCCAAAACAAATAACCGTGGGATCCAGCAGGGAGAATGCAGTTACAGGATGGATGGGATTAGAAGGGAGCAAAAATGTAATTAGCCAACTTTAACTTCGACCACCTGAGGGAAGCTAATTGCTCTTAAACTAAATGGAAAACCTTCCAGACTTTCAAAAGACAGGAGTGGCCACAGTCTTTTACTTTTCTACATCACACCCCAGACAGTGCCTTACCAATAAAGCAGTCCTCCATAGTGTTTTCCCAAAACTTCCACCAGTCACTGACTGAAAGGGAAGAGCGGGCAAAGCCAGTTGTACTAACCATAACACCTCCTGCAGCACCAGTCATGTAGTTCCAAGTAATGACCGTATTCAATGACTTTAGGTTGTAAAATACACACCCAGAGTATATTCAGATTAGATATCCACATTTAATACTACTGATTTAAACAGTGCCAGAAATTCCCGTCACTGTACAGTATACAATTAACAGGAATGCATCTTCAAGCCCACAACAAGGAGAGGCACAGTACGCTGGTGTCAACATTTATGAAGGCCTATTAGGTGTACTGCACGGATTCAAATCTGGTGCAGACAGGCAGAACTAAAATGTATCATATAGGAAGCCAATACATTTGCTAGCTATCCATACCATAAAATTGGCAATAGCTTTGTTAACCCTCTCAACAGAAAAATCAAGGAAGAAACAACAACAGAGAGTAGATGGCCATCTCGTATCCAAATATAGCCTTTTCAAAACAAAACTGAGGTATACTAAAGGGGCAAGAGACAATTTTGTTACTGTTATTACCTTACATAATCTGCTTGGTGGGCAGAGGACTCCATCCTTCAGGGCTATTACCCTGGCTCACTTCACTACATTCACGTTAGCAAATCTCAGCAATAAGAAAGAAACCTCTCCTCTTGCACTTGAGGGCCACCTCAGATTCCTCTCCTGGATTTACTCCTGTCTCCTGGAATCAACAGACTTTTGCCTTAAAACTCCCATGTCTTCCCATTTCTCACAGAGGCCTTTCCCGATTCCTACTTTACCTTACATTTCAAAGTTTACTCATACCAAAATACTCATCACAAGTTCCTTATATCTTCAATACCCTTCTTTTTTTGGACTTTTTTTTTCCCTAACACCATCCCCCCCTGGTCTTCAGACTACAACACTGTTATTAGGAAAGGAAAACAAACAGTCCTGGAGCTGAAGAGGTCATTAAAAAATTTGGACTGTGCTTCAACTACTTGAAGCTTAGCACTGTAACAGTAAGCACCCTGGTTTTTCTCTCGTTATAATGGTAAATTTTAGATTCTGCTAAATGTATGCTGGATATCAACAGCCTCATGTACATTCACACTGCTATGCTTTGGATGGACTTCCCTTCAAGATGTCAATAATTTTTTTTCACTGGAACATGGGGTAAGTGGCTTGCTGCTCCCAGCAGATGCAGGAACTCAGATACCATTTGGAAACAATCAACCTTTCTTTTCTTATGCTACCGCAAAAATAAGGGAGTTTTCCGCGAACAGAGATTTATTTCAGGTAAAACCATTGCTGAGGCACAGCTTTACCATTTCTTTGACATAAGAATTAAGTGATCTCCCAACACTGTTTTAGTGACTCTTTTGCTGGGAACCATATAATTATCTTTGTCTGCATAGCAATTAGTGAAGAACAAGTGATTAATTTTTGCTCAAAGACTCAAAGAATGTCTACTGACCAGGTAACCTGGCTACTGACTCCATGTGGTTTTGCAAGGTGCTGCCTTATAATCAACCTCTCGGACAACCTCTCATACAGCTTTTCAATCACCATCAATACATCAAATCTTCTTTTGCAAACTGTGGCCACTCTGAGAAGAGTCCACCTTGGTGAAGGCATAACATAAGCAGGTAAGATAAAGAGCTGCGCCTTGTCTAACGGAACAGATCTCCACCACCACAGAAGAGGAAGGGATTAAGAGGTATTCAGCAGAGTGAAAGCTGTGTACCTTCAAGCCCTACAGGCTTAATGAGGCAGAGATAAAAACTTGCAAGTAGGGAAAGGGATGGTGGGAAGTTTAGCTAATCTCCCCTGCAGAAGGAGAAAATGTTTCCGATCTCTCCTTTGAGAAAAAGGAGATAGCACCTTTCGCCATTCCCTTTCCCTGGGCTTGAAGGAAAAACCCTATTTAAAGGGCTAGTGATAACCCATGGATAAGAGGGCAAACTGGGAAAGAGATAAGATTCTGGAAGTGTAGGACTGCACACTGCCAGTGGCCTTTAGTCTGCTGGAGAGAGGAGGGAAATGAGCAAACTGGTGCCCTCCCCATCCCAAGCAGATCGCCACCCCTTCCCCCCGAGGGAACACAGCCCTTCTAAAAGCAGCGTAACACTTTGTTGCAACTGAGAAATGCAAAAATTTGTCAAAAAAAAAAAAAATCACAGGCCTGACTGAAGGCCTACTCCAGCTTTCTTCAGTCCCCCCTTGGGAGAGCTCCCTGTGACTCTTTAACACAAGTTTTGCAGAAGCACAACTTTATGCCAGATTTTGATACTCTTATTTGGACTGAGTAGGAGCTTGTAATGAAAATGGTTCTGTTCCAATTACCAGGATAAAACACAATATAATACAATACGCCAAAAGCAGGGCTATTGAAGCCAAACTGCACACACAGACTTCAAGATACAGTTTACTCGTGATATTTTATATCTCCAGGGCACCAGACAGTATGAAAAAAGCAACAATTAGTTTATGCATTCCTGGCAGAAAAACAAAGTGAAGCAAAACACAAAGAAAATCCTACAGCAAAGAACAGTGACCATGGACACAGGGGGCAAATCCAGGATTTATTTTCAAGATCTCTTCAATTCTGCTTTCCTAGACTACCACACCTCATTAAAAGCAGCTTTTACCAAGACCTACCTTCCTTCTAAATCTGAAAGACAAGCTTTACTGTTAAACTTTAGCACTTCATGATGGACGTGACCTTTCATTCCTTTCCCCTTACATTCAGCTTGTAGATTTTCTTTCCATGTTACCAAACACAGGTATTAACTAGACCAGTAAGTATGTGACAAAGAAAGGTTTACCTTTGAGCCACTATCTGTAATGTTTATTTTGTAGTTAAAGAAAAAAAATCCTAACCATACAGCAAGGGAAAAGCTGCATGCAGAGCCACACAGAATACGCAAGTTACATGCTCCAAAAGGGTTCAAGAGAATTTTAACAGACAGTGTGCGTTTTTTCCTCTCTGCATCGGTATACACTGGGCTGCCCCAAACACTTTCCATGAAAAAGTGACCATTAATTAATGTTTTTGAAACCTCCAAGTGACATCAAGTGCTAGCACTATATCTTGGAAAATTCAGAACCATTTTATTTATAAATAATGTAGTGAACTCTGTATTCAATCTGTATTTTACTTCTCCCCTTCTTTATTTAAGGCTACTGTGCCAAAAAGGATTTTTAAAGTTCCTCAAGAATTTGTCTTTTGCTGATTTGTCCCATAAAATTGTTGCCCTCAAAAGCCACATTACCGTTTCCTCACTTACAGTCCTTCTGGAGATAAACTTCTGCCATGATGTCTCTAAGACTTCAGGCAAATAATTATGATCACATAATGGAATGGTTGTAGATAAATTATAAGAACAAAAACCCCCAAAGTACTAAAAAGAATGTACAAGGCCTCACCTTGACCTCTCTATTCTACACCATGTCCTTCCACAGGCTCCTGGCAACAGTTTCTTGTTACATGCATTGTTACCAGAACATTTTGAACATTATTAAATTATATAGGGGCTAATCTACAGCCTGGATCAGGAGATCTGCAATCTATTGCTTGTCCGTAAGCATTATTTCACTTTGGGCAACTTCTTCTTTTACCTTTCCGTGAAACAGATTCTTCATCTGTGACAGAGGGGTGATAGTCAAGTATCTTTCCAAGCTCTACAAGCCCTGTAAATCCAGATATATTTTACTTAAACATTGATGATATCCTGACAATCCTAACTCTTTCAGCCCTGAGAGCAACTACAATCCAAGAGGAGGAAGTCCTAAGGTTTTCTCAGCTTCTACTTTCAACTCCCAAACCCATTCCTTTCCTCTGAAGGGACCTCAAGAACATTTCTGAGCTCTGTCATTTTTGCAGGTATGTTTTTTCTTTTGTTTCCCTCCACCCAAGGAGAACTAGAGTCTGTCTCCATGCAAGTTGTCAGGCCTTTGTTTACTCTGTGCTGTGCCTTTACATTTGGAAGGCATCTGTCTTTCTGTAGCAGACCAGGTGGAAACAAAGTCAAATGGGGGTGGCAGTGATTTTGCAGTTGGAGTGTGTTAGAGATGACACATACGTGAACAGCCACATGCACGGTACGCTCTGAAAAGGGCTTTACCTTTGGGTCTTCTTTTTCTTATTCTAAAATTCAAATAATCCAGACTGAAAGTATATAGCTGTTCCCTGTGTGCAGAAAGCATTTCATTTCAAAAACCAAGAGAGAGAACCCCAGGCAATAGGACAAATCCTACTCTCAGCTGCATCAATATGAATCGATAGCAATTCTGTTGAAGAAACTCGATTCCTACTGATGCAAGTGGAAGCAGAGTTTATTCCAGTATCTTTGTTTTGTTTCTTCTTCTGAAACTAAATGTAAAAAAAAAAAAAAAAGCATTTATAAAACATAACTCAAATCCGACTAGAATCCCAGGATAACTGTGTTTTCTCACACTCATTTTACTTCATCATTTTTGAATAGTCACAACTGTGCAGACTGCCTCCTCCTGCCCTGGCTGGTTCCAACATGACTAGACATCAGCCCAAACCTGGCAGACAATATTCCTAGTTACTGCTTCCTGAAGATCACTGCTGACTTTGCTGCTCTCATTTGAAAGCGATACAAGCTTTACAGTAATACAACAAGCCACTTTGCACTGTAGGAAGGTTTTATAAACTTCCTTCTTCCCACAAATGCCACACACATACACTTCAACTCTGCTACCCTCTAAATTCAGGAAAATTGCTTTGTTTTCTTATAACCCCAAGCACTGCGCTTCCTGGAATGGCTTACTTCTACTTAGGCTCCTCAGACTTGCAGTCTATGTTTTTAAAAAGAGATTGAACTTTTATTTCTCCCTCTTTGGAATTTTTTCCACTTTATTCTTTAAGTCTTTCTTTGCTTGATTTCCTTTAGGTTTTTTTGTTTGTTTGTTTGCTTGCTTGTCTGGTTGTTTTTTATTTTTGCTTTGCCTCAAACTAGATTCTGGATGCTAGTCCAGCTGTCAGATCGCTCGCTTTCTGTGGTTTGGGTGACTTTGCACAACAGTGCCAAATGTAATGAGGTATCCAGGAGAACTGAAGGTATAGATGTATATTCCACAGAGGACATTCACTAATTACTACAACATCAAATCACTTTATGTGAACTTTCACTGTAAACAGAAACTCAGAAAATTCTTTACTGATTAGAAAGGTAGTAAAAACCAGCACTGTGCTTAGAGGACCCTTCTGAGCTGCAACTAGAACTAAATGCATGGCTGGACAGGCCTTTCCAGTATATGTATATCAATGGATTTAAGAAGGGGAAATATTAGAACCTGTATTCAGCACAGATTATAAGGTAGTTACTTCTACTCCACTCTGGTCATATTTAATGCCATTTTTAATACCACTGGGAGGTAAGTCTGAAATCAGAATTCAATGTATACAAAACTCTAGAGTTGGGTAAAGGGACAGCTTACTGGATGAAGTCTTCCTTTATCCAAATAATGATGGCAGGGAAGGCATGCTCAAGAACCAGTACAGCCACCCTGGCAAATATAATAATGAACAAAAGCAGCAAATGTTGTTAAAGAAACGACAGGCACTGAAGCTCACTTGACTTGGAAGCTTTTAATCAGGGTTCCGACACTTTACAGTTATCTTGAAAGAAGAAAAAAAAAAATGTTATTAAGGTAGAAGGAGGTATACAGGCCAGCTAGTTTTGGCGGATTTTTGAGGGCTATTATAAGGAGCTGTAGGTTGTTTTTTGTTATATACCGCTTCTTTAAGGTGCTGAACCAGATCTACTAAATGCCAGTTACAAACCTATTTATCAGAGAGAACGATACACACACAGGACAAAATAAATAGAAATTATTACCCTTCAGGGCCATGGTTTTTAAAAGAAGCAATTCTCACAGATACATAATTTATAAGGCTAAAAAGGACAATTGTTATAATCTAGTCTCCTCTAAAATTTTATATGAGGCCATATATCTTGTCTGAATTGATTCTCTGTTGAACTATAGGATATATTTTAGAACAACACTTATTTGTGATTTGAACATTTACAGCTGAGGTAAGAAGCCTCAGAGTCATTGCAGTTGCTTCTTTGATGAGATTGGCCCAGTGCTGAACATGGTCAAAAAGGCAAGTGGAATGTCAAGAATTATAATGAAAAGGAACAGTGTACAAAAGGAAAATCTCTGTTATAAGTTAATGGTGCACCTTTGACTTTAATTCTTGAACACAGTACACAGATCTGTACAGGCTGTCTCAAAAATAAAAAGAGGAGATATAAAAGGTTCAAAAAAGTACCACACTTGAAATTGTATGTATAAAACCATAAAAAATAGAGATGATTCAGCACTTTTTTTTTTTAATAACTCAGAGAACTACAGATATGTAATAAAATCATTTGGTAATACAAGTTTAAGCAAAAAAAGTACATTTTTAGACAGTACATAACTGAATTGTGCAACTCTGTCACAGAATGTTTCAGATGCCTAAGATACATTCAAAAATAGACAAATTCATGGGAGGAAAGTCAATCAAGAGCCACTGAACACAACAATGTGACTATAACCTCCTGCTCAGCAGTTCCTTAAAAGCAGATCACTACCATTTCTTTTAACTTTTGCTTCCTATATTGAAAAACCATCTAGCACCATACTTCTATAAATGACTTGTAAGACTGTGATCAAGTCAAAACTTTCTTGAAGGTTCTTACTGATTCTTATCCATTTTATAAAGTGGTGAAACACTGAAACTGGCAAAGATTAATGAGAATATAATCTTTTTCATTGAAGGTTTAGAAAGGGTAGTTCAGATAAACATCTGCCACGGCCAGGCTGCTGTATTTAGTCCTGCCTCAGAGTAAGAAAATGCTAGAGCAGATGACTTAAGGTTCCAGCTTCATCTTTCTGTGACTGCAAACTCTCGCCCCAGCTTTATAGAGCATAAGGGAAAACCACTCAGCTCTCTGAGTTCTCACTTGAAAGCAGGTTTTCCAGTCCATCATTTAATCTTCCCCATGGCCCCAAAACTCCTTCAGTTTACTAATGTACTTCAGTTCTTCAAACGTAGACATCAGAAATGTTTAACTTTAGTTTACAGACATTACACAGCCACTTTGGTTTTTATGTTCAAAGACCACATCGTATCTTTTGGCCACAATCTACCACGGGGGCTCACATGTGAGGCTTATTCACCACAACCAACAGTTTTATTCAGGAGTGCTCTCTGGGAGTGTCCCTTGTATTGAAAGATGACCTCTACTCTTTGTTTTGAGACACATTACATTATTTAGCTCAAATAAAATGTATACCAATTTCCTTGTTAAGAGCTTACCAAGCTTTCCAAACTGCCCTTCGGACACAGACTATTAGATAATACTTTTTTAATGGCCTGTACTACAAAAAATTGTAGCACAGCAATACCCTGCTACTAAAGTATGTCTTATTCTTTCCTGTTCTTGAAATTTTTTTTTGACCAAACACCCTTGCAATATCACAGAAATACTGAGTTACCAGTGGGATGTGAAAATGCAGTTCTCTTGCTTTACTTTTACCTTTTCTCCTTCTCTCCCCTTTGTCTTTCCCTCTTTCAATCTTTGCCTTTTGCCTAATAAAAGTTTCTTTTACAAACAAAACTATCCTGAAGGCAAGCCAAAAAAAATGGACAAGAAGCTCAATTCTGTGACAGCTGTACCAGAGTCAGGAGTGATTAAGTACTACATCACACACAAGATATTTCGGCCAAAGAAAAGCATGTATGAGATACAGAAGCCCCTTGTTTTTTTCAGCCCAGATACCCTGCATCTGATAAGAGCTTTGTGTATCACTGCAGGTTTTTAGGTAACATTAATACACAACATCAACAGAATTACACTCAGGAGTTAATTTTGCACCAGAAGTTTCCATATTTCATGTAAGATGATATCATCAGTACGGCTTGAGACCTTTCAAATTTTAACTCACTCATAAAGGTAATCAAGTCTAGCTGCAGTACATGGTTGAAAGACAGAAAACATTTCTTTTCTGCTTTTACTGCTGCTCTGCTGTACCTTGAACAAGCCACTTCTGTTTCTCTCCCTCCATTTTGTCTTTTTATACTATGAAGCCACAGGCTTATCAAACAGCATATTTGTATATTATCTACCACAGTGGAGCCCTGGTATCCAGTGGGGCCTCCAGACGTTGTTGCAGTACAAATAATTACTATCAAGCAGAGTATCCTGATCTACAGTATCACCACTACCATGACCAGGCTTATACTAAGCTCACCCTAAACCCATTTCCTCAAAATCTGGGGAACACTGTGGCACATCTAGTTGCTCTTACTTAAATCTGACACCCGCTGAGCAAAGCCTAGTAATCAGTGATATTCAGCGGTCTTAAAGGGGAGGCTTGCTTCTGTGCTAGTCAGTGCATAGGACTGTGTGCCCAGTTAAATCTTTTCTTCCCATGACCTAGGAAAACACAGTACACTGCCAGTCAATTACCAGGCAGTAAAATGTTACAAGAAATACATGTAGGTGTGTTTAGGCCACACAATTTGTGGAAAACAATTGTTGTTACACGGCTGGTGAAGCTCGAGCCATGAGGCTGTTAATCCCTCTCATGGATGGATAGCATAATGCAAGTAAAGAAACAGAAATTAGCAGCATGCTGAAAAGGGGCATTTCCTAGGGAAACAGAATTCAAACCGAATTCAGAAAGTAATACCTGTCCATTGGTTCACTAGCAAATACATTATTCAAATGGCTAATTTGTTCCCCCAGCTTACAATACGCATCATGAAAACCTGCCCTATCTGATGGTGTGAACTCCAGATATAATTAGGATTAAACATTCTGATGGTGCCTTTTGAAAATATTAATAGTATACCCTGGAAAGTTTTGTGGAATGATACCTTTTAGATATGATTCTGGACTAGGGCAGAAGCAGGAACCATTCTGAATGCTGATGTTATTCTAAAGGACTGAGCCAATGCATACTGTGTGCTGCATTTTAAACTCAAAGCATCCCCAAGCTGCTGCACTCCTCCTGCATTACAGAAGTTGGCTGATTAAAAGCAGGCCTTCACATTTCTGTTTCTAAGTGCTGCCACATAACTCACTCTTCAGAAAAAAATGTGACCAGCTGCTAAAATGTCACATCCACCCAATAAAGAAATGACTGCAGCAGCAAGTCAGATTTTAATAGGGCACAAGAACAAGCAACTTGCTCAAAAGCAGAGGTCTTCCAGGAGAAAATGTATCTCCATCCATCTCACAATGTCTCCCTTGGAGTTTTAATCCGCTGGGTAACATTGCCAACAATTTACGCTGACAGAAGCTAAAGTGGCAGTTACACAAAATACGGCATCAAAGATCTGATACTTACAGGCAGCATGGAATAAACTACGTACCTTAACTACTAGGCTTCCTTATCAAGAGCACAATTGTGAGACGTCTGTGGGCTGAAGGCACAGCATATATCACTCTGTAATAGCAATCAGGGCTGTCTGTCTCAACCCATAACCCGCAGAAAAGTGAGCCCTTGTCAAGAAGATGGCATTAAAAAAGGACACTGCTGTCTGACAGGAAAGGTGATCACAAATATCAACTTTCCACCATCCAATTAACCCAAGCGCAGTAGATAGAGAAGTGCAAGGGCTGAAGAGGCTTTGGACAAAATTAATCCCTTTAAACTTGGTTTTACCTAGACTATATTTGTTTGTAAACTCTCTTCTACCCTTAATCATAAACAGTATTGTAGGGTTTCAGAGTGTTCCAAAAATACATGCTCAAAGGTATTATATGACTAAGCACTATATATTACTATATTTTCCTTTTTCAGTGTGTTTTTTTAATGGAATTCTAATAGAATCTAATGCATCCAGGGTCTACGTTCTATGTTCCTTTTGAAATCTACGAAAGAGATTTCATGAACTGTATATAATATCAACAGCATATTGTAAACAAAGTAGTTAGTCTTCTTTACCAGACAATCAAAAGGCTTGAGCTAAGGTTCAATAGGCCCCCCCAATCAAACAAGATAATGAGGAAAATATAAGTATATGTAAACACAAACAGTGCCTGGATTCAATAACAGCTTTTTTCTAGCTTTTCAAAGCTTGCTTTTTTTAAATTGCAGAGTTTTTTTTTAAAGCAAGCATAACGTGGCTTTTGAGATGTGGCTGGACTCCAGCAGAAGGCTTTTCCAATCCTGAATCAAAGGGGTTTCCTAAGATTTTGAATGGGAGTAGAAAATACAGATTACAATATACATGAACAGTACGTGAACAGTATAGGAAACATATTTCTAATGAAAATGCCCTAATTACCCAAAATAATTTACTTCTCTGCAGATTTTAACAACTTTCTATGGCAGAGCTCTACTTGGTAAGGAACAGTGGAATATTAGACAGTGATGGAAAAAGAGAAGAGAAGCACACAGTGCTTTTGAACACACAGCTCACAAAAGGAGGCCGCCAACCAGTACCATTTGCATGTTGGAAAGCAGAGACAGAGAGAAATGACTTGCCAAAATTTTGCAGGAACCAGGAGAAGTTACAGGAACAGACCAAATAATTAAAAAGTCCTTTACTTCTTAGGTCAGTACCTTGTCATTTACATTACCTTGACTTTGCTGCCAAACATTTCAAACATTCATGTTTTACATACGCATAGGATGCACTAACTACTAAATAAATTCACATAGAATCCTCCCATTTTCCTTGACAGCCTTTATATCTAGCTCAATGCACGTTTTTCCACGATCCGCTGTTGGGGGATCTGTCTCTAGTATTTTGTGGTGCCCATTTCTAGGCCCTTCAACGTGATCACCTCTACTCCCAGAGTGGCACTTGGCCCCTCCAATCCCAAAGGCATTTTTACGTTCATCTTCACCAAAAGTCAAAAGGCTGCATCTGAACCTTGTTGGAAACAGCACCTTACAACCGAGACTGAATTTTCCTATGGAGAAAAGATGAGAATTTTACTGAATCAAGATGGGCCGCTGGGAAAAAGTTACAACTTGGCTATTTGCATATTTGTTTTGTGTTGTGGAATTTGCTTACTGTAAAGCTGCTTGGCAAAGTGGTATCAGTCAGAGACCCTTGCCAAGTTTGTATTATGTTAGTTAGGTCAGCACTCCTGATGTCAAATTGAAACTTGATTATTGGGAATGGATGTCGTACAGAAAGCTGAAGTACTTCCAGGATTAATTTTTTGGCACAGTAGGTGTGGGAAGAAGTAGAGAGCAAGGAGAAGATTAATGTCACAATTTCAGCTTCTGTACCTCTTTCTGATATCTTCTCCTCTGTACCTTCTAGGAAAAAAATTACGAGATGTGAAAGGACAACCAATATATCAAAGAAAACTGCTTTCTTAGGGCTCTGCTGAGAGCCTAATCCTATTGCAATCCCAGCTGCCCTTAGATGATGAGGGTCCTCTAGATTCTCTAACACTTTGAAGTCACTGGGATAAACACAAGTGAATTAAGCATGAGGATGCATTCCTTGACTCAGCTTCCCTCTCCGTATGGCCACTCACTCATTCACATTAGCTTCTGTGGGAAGAAGCTATGTTTCATCAGGCCTTCAGGAAGAGACAAAGGACCACCTTTACAGACAACCCTCTATTCGTAAATCATTGTAGCTACCCATCAGGAGCACTGGGCTAAAGGCAACTCAGGGCATGAGAGTTAAGACCAGTACAGAAACAGCCCTAAGATGTCTATTCCTCAGTCAGGGCAGAGTTTTTGTGAGTAACCTGTCAATGGAATTTAGAGCTACAGGACTGCTGTGAATTAGACTATACTGTTTGTGCTTACGCAGTGGAAGGAAAAATTTTCTTGCCTTTGTCCAGCACTCCATGATTTGGCAACACTCAGTAAATATTACCCAAGTACAAGAACAGAGTTCCTCTCTTCATTCATTATTTTCTCAGCATGCTGTTGAAATTAATAGGTCAAACCCTGACATTTGTATTCAGGAGAAAGCCCTACAGAGGACCCAGATCTGAAAAAGGATTTAGCTTGATACTGTATGTTCAGCATAAATATCATAGCCTTTAGAAATCAAATTTTAAAGAACTGCCATTTTGTTTAGGGAAATAAGAGTAAGATGTGCCTTATCTCATCTTTTTGCAATGATATGACTATAGCCCCAACTCCCCAGCTTTTCTCCTTCCTACACAATCTACCCACCTGACTAGCTGATTGGGAGAGTCAATTAAATTGTAACAGGTTGATTGTGTGAAATAGAAACTGAAGGAGAGATAAAGGTGATGGATGTCTGTGGCCAGCTATTATGGGTGTTGTCTGTGGCTGTTCTTCATGCAGATGGAGGACAGTATTGGCAGCATATGGCATGGGAGTTCGGGCTTGGAAGGCAGATACAGCTGACTACTGATAAAAGGAAGTAAAACCAAAGCAGCATGGTGGCTAGCAAGCCAGTATGACAGATTGAACTGTTGACCACCTTCCTAGTTTCTGCACCTCTACACCTTACCCAGATCTCTAGGATCTCACCTCCATTCCTACTGCCTGCCTTTTACCTCTGCCTGCAAAGAGGGAGCCAAGAAGCCTTAGTCGGAAAGGGGCTAAAGCCAATAGCCATTCCGGCAGATGCAACCAGGCAGCAGCCAGTCAGTTGGTGAGGCCGGCCTGGGTGAAAGTCTCATAAAACACTATGAATACTGCTTGTTCCTTGAAAACCTTACCACAGCCTGGATAACTAAGTGCTTTAGAAAACGGTCATTTGGGCACTTTGGTTGGTGGGATACACAGAAGCATAAGGTGATGGAGATCAGCAGCTGTCCCTACAGTGAGACTCTCACTACAGCTTCAATGGTAAGGCACATAAGAGTGTGGCATCCCAGGCCTTAGAGAATAACAGGATACCCTGCACATCACAGAGTCACCTGGCCACTGCTGCCACTGAAGCCAAGGTCTTAATCTTTTGCACTAGCTGTGACCGAGGTTCCTGTGGGGTTAAAAGTTTATTGCCATTTCTTTTTCTCCTGAACAGTTTTAACACTAATCCTGGATAACCTTTCTTCTCACCTGGTTCTCCTTCTTGCCATATCAGAGTTTGGACTTGTTTCTTCTCCCAGTAGATTCCCTGTTTCATTCCTCTTGGCATCTTTCATCCTCTTCATTTCAGAAGACCCAAACTACACTGTAACAGGAAGGGGATTCTCTGAAGACTGGTAAAATCTCAGAATGATTTCACCAGACACTTTGTGATATATTTTCTGAATGTTTACATCAAAAGAGGAGAAGCTGGTTTTAGTTGACCTTCTTGATAAGCAGATATTGAATAGATCATTAAAAATTACCTGCTTTCTCAACCTCACTGATGGGCCTGCCTATGTCCATGCATGATAGTGTAAAGAGTTAGTAGCCACATCCTTTCAATGTCTCTGCTATATCTACGCTATGGATAGACTATGGCCTTCATGAACTTTTTAAAGGGCAACTACCAGCCAGCTCAGTAGAAAATTTAACGTTGCCAGTTTAAAAATAAATACACCAGAAATTATAATAGTGAAAACAGAGCCATTTACCTCTTAGAGCACTGGCTTTCACAGACAAAGAAATGCACCTGAGGACAAAACACATCTTCAGGATCCAAAAGATTATTCTGCAAATTGGTGTACAATGCTAGTGACACAGCCTTGTCAGGCTACAGTATAAAGAAAACTATACCAACAAAACAAAGCAGACAGCACGTGTATGGATGTGGGAGCACTTCAGAAAAAGAAAATAAGGAATGCTGGCATGGATTCCCCGTGTTTGTAGCTATCTCGTGTTCTAGGTTTTCTTATATTAGAGCAAGAAAAAGGACCAGAAAAGGAGAAAATACAATGAAATAGGATGTGTCTGCTTTTTACAACGTTCCTGTTCATCTCTATGGAATCTCACTGCTCCTCTGAATGAATATCATTATCCTCAAATTGCTCTTTACCTCCTTACAATATTAATAATTGAAGACTCTCCTTCAGAAATCGGATGCAGTTTTTTGGGGAATGAGTAATATGAATAAGTTTATGCTGATCCACCAAACATCAGTCATGCTCCTGTACCAAAGCAGAATGTAGTGCATGACATAAGTGAAAGAAGCTCCAGGAAATTCAAATAACACCAGCCCAGATGCAGAGATAATCTATACTATAGCTTTAAGGCTGGATAAAACAAGCAGCTTGTGGTTCTGTATCATGATATCGTGACGGTCTTTTTTCACACTGGAACACAAGTTAACCTAATTACAGTCTCCCTAAATAGATGGGTACAAATGACAGCCTGAATGCACAGCAAATCCCTACGTCAGGGCTCTGAAAGTTTCAGAAGGGTTTGCACAGCTTCTTGCACATCGAGCCTCATACACTAACCGAGAACTGTCCCAGTGCATGAAAGGAGAGCATCAATGAATGGCCAGAATACTTCAGAGAACACAACAGCTGGTTCAACATTTCAGTTTTGTTTTCAAAGAAAAATATCAAAGATTTCAAAGAAAGCACATTATTCTGGCTTTTAAACTTTTCAGATTTTCTGTAGAAAAATGAAAAATTAATAAAAAAATTACAGTGGTTTTATTTAATTACCCAAATTTTGTTAGAACATTTGAATTTCTAGACATACTACTTATTCCTCCATTTGGTCTTTATTTTCATCCTCCCTTTTCCTTTGAAGAAAAAAAGGAAGCAGAAAAGATGACAAAAGGAGATAAAGCAGAAATGTTTTTACAATTTATAAGCCTAAACTGCAGATATTTATTTTATCTGAAGACACAATTTTCTAAAACAGCAACAAAAGTTAGTTTCAGTGGAAAACGTTCAAACTCTAAAAATATGTCCAGTTAAAAAACGGCCTTATTATATTTATTTATTTATACCTTTCCCTCACAGTGAAATATGTGGGTTTCTCAAATTGGAATTACATGCAGAGCATAACCGCTTTGAACTGGTAACTAGTAGGCTCTACTATTATCCTAAAAAAGACACATCATTATAATCTGTTTTAGTATACAGTATTTACTCAGTGCAGTGATGGCTATTGCTAAAGAGGCTGGCCTGCCTTAATCTCCCTGCCAAACTTTGGGCAGCGTTATCTCAAGAGACCAATAAGAAGAATGACTATCACAGGAGATAACATTGCTGCCCTTCTAATAAGGACTCTTCTTGACATTGAAGCATGAGCTACGTGGTGGCAAAGGAAAGTTTGTTGGGTATGTTTTATTCTGGAGTTTGTTCAAATTTTTTGGTAGCGTGAATAAAGGGTGCCTGAAAGAGAGAGCCCAGACATAATCTAAATGTGATGTTAATTCTTCATAGATTAAGTTAGCTTAGCATTTTCATACAGTTGTTTTCTGCTAGAACCCAACATTTTTGTCTGCCATAACTACAACAATGGAATAGGAGAAAAATATTCGAATATAATTTCTTCAGGCAAAGTTATTTGGATCTTATGGTGTTTTGGTGCTTTTTAAAATGCACTTATCAATTCACTTTTACCATGATGCACTTTCTTCTTTCAAGTGACCGAGTCTTGGATTGTTTGGGGGTTATTTTTTTTTTCATATTGCACATTAAATGCTTAAAGATGCCACCCTAATGTAGTACGTTCAGTATCACAGTCAGTGTAACAGCTCTGCAACCTTCAAGGTGGTAATGGATGCATGCACTTCCCCCAGCCTTCAGGGCTACATTCCTTTCTTTCTTTGTGAAACTAGGTAGGTGGTTTCAAGAAGAAAAGGGAACGTGAAAGCCTTGCCCTCTTTTCTAGCAAACGCTTCACCAACAGAATGATCTGAAATGGGAAGGAAGCATGAAAGAGGCTTTCCTGTTTTTGTGAGAAAGGTTAATAGCAATAGCTACATTTAAGAAAGAAAATAAAAAAACTGATGAGGGAAATAAAAAAAACAGCAGCTATGTCTCAATCTGGATCAAAGCGATAGAGAGGGAACTGTGCCAATTGTCTCCTGTGAAGCACCAAGCGTCTCCCCATTTTTATGGATAATTTTATAGGCGTGCAACATACAATACTTAATTAGTGTCTCTTTTTTTTTTTTAAACATCCAACTGCATGCAACAAACAGCAATGAAAACTCCCTACATGCCATCCTCACTAGCCGATGAACCTTCTGGGAGGACTTCAAGGAAGAAGAGTGGGATTCAAGCCCTACAACCCATTCTCTTTTCAGGCTTTCAGGACAGATGGCCAGTGAGGAGCTCTAAATTATTCTCACTGCATACTGAAAACAGACTGGTTTTTGAGGATTTGCAATTTTCCAGCCGTTATCAATTGGGCTGAGATTCTAACTCATTTGCTGGAGACTATCAAACAGCTACAAAAGAACAGTGATCTTCTTTTATTACCTGTGTGGATTGAGTTCAACTGCTAACTAGAAAGGAAGGGTATTGTTTAATCCTGGCACCATTCCTTTGACTTCAGTGACGTTTATCTAGAAACACATTTGGCTTGAAAACTGTTGCTTTAAATTGATCCTCTGAGCCTTCTTAACCCTGTTAGCAGTTGAGGATTGGGTATACTGCATTATTTTCTGAGATTTACCTGTGGTTTATTTGCAAAAGCCACTTTTTTATCATTGCATTGACACACAAATGGAACCTGCACTTAACCCTGCCACATTTGCTAACTGAACACAAATCAAAGATTTCCACTCTTCATTGTCAAAAAGATGAACAATTTTCTGTCCAACTCAAACAGCCCTAGTATATCCAGATCAGTCACTTTCCAGAAATGATGTAAGCCACAATACCAGGTCCTGACCACTAACATCTCAGAACATTTCCCTCTTTTGACTACGGGTTTATGTGTACTTTTCTTGCTGTGACAATCAATTTTGAGAAAAACATTCTGCAGTTCTATTTGTGTATGTCACTTATAAGTTATAGCAGAGCATAGTGCTTTCTATCTTGTATACTAGGGTAGGAACAATGATCTGAATTGCTCCTTCCTGAAGAGCCTCTCATAAAGCTATGAAAAGGAAAAATGGGGGAAATAAAGGAGGAGGCAGACCCACAAAAGCATCAACACCGTGTACCAAAATGCTACTGCTAGCACAGATCAGTGCCTCTATTGGGTGCCTGAGATAGCTGAAAAAGAGAACAGATGCAATCACCTCGTGATCAGAGGTGAGTTTCCTGGATTGTTAAATCAGCAACTTTCCCAAGTGCCAAATGAAATATGTTTTAAATGGTATTTCAAAGTTACAGTTGGTTACATTTGGGCATGCTGACCTTAACAATGTCATGTTAAATATTTTCTTTTTAATTAAGGTAATAGCTAAGCTCTGAGAATGAGTATTGTTTTTCACTTCATTACTTTTACTGTTAAATGGAAAATAAGATATAGAAACAGATTAGCAAAGCAGCATGACAGAAGAGACCCTTCAGTTAGCCTGAACCGTCACCACAATACTCATGGGTCCAGACCCATCAGTTTTTAACGCTAGGCAGGCTGTGTGTGCAGGAGCCCCAATCTCAGAATTGCTCAGCACCCACAGTTCCAAATACAGCTCATAGGATCGACCAGCGTGCACCCAGTCTGACAGTCACGCTAGCTGGTCTCCACACAATACAGGTTAAGCTTCTGCATAAATACATGGAAACTTTTTTTTTAGCCGCAGAAGGGCAGTTCTGCAAGCTCCCTTTCTGTTGGCTGCTGGAGTGTTAACACTGAATCTTCTTCCAGCACGATAAAGGGAAAAGTTACGTATGCCAACAATAACTTAGGAAGCACAGACAATAATCAATATCGCTTACCGAAGTTTAACCAGATTGCAACATGATACAACATTGCTATCATGTAACATAATACTACAGTTTCAAGGGAATGACTTAGATTTGAATTAGAAACTAAACTTAGTAGAGCTATACAGAGACTTTTGTAATAAGAAAGTCTCAAAAAAATTAAGATACTTCAACCTGGGAAAGTTTAAAATGGGAAAGAAAATATGAGATATACAAAATAATGTACAAAACTTGATTCATCTTTTCTGATTAACAGACAACTAATGAAACTAAGATTTCAATTCACTTTCTTTTTTAACACAATGCTCGATCATAATCTAGGCACATACTTGCTACAAAATATTATTGAGACCATTGCATTAGGAGTTAACATTCATACAGATAACAAAAGTTTCTAAGGACGCAATTTTCTTTCTAAGAAACCAAGAATAAAGACTCTTGTGCTCCAGAGTATATGATGAACTGATAGTGCTTACAAAGCAACTTTTGCAAGAGTCCAAACAGGGAGCTGCTTCCTCTTCTTGTGTTGGCTTTGCTTGGTAAAAGTTACTGGCCTAGAAATGCCCTTGTGGAATGGGCTGATTATATTTCTGCATTCAAAATTAGCATTCTGAATATAGGGGCACTTTTTACAAGCTTTCATCATGGATTTGGGTACTGTTTTCATAAGCAGTAAATGCTCAGCCTGATTTTTCAAAATTAGGCCCACCCATCTCAACCAAAAAAAGAAGCTCCTTTACCGTTCATAATTATTAGAAAAAAGTGTTAACTTAAACAGTAAGACAAGTAAACAGCTTCCCTCATGCTCTCTTTTTGCAAGCATCACATCAGTCTCGCTCACAGGATTTATTACAGTTTAAGGGAGGGTCCCTCATTGGATCCATTCCTGAAAACACCGGTAGCACATCACTGCTCACCAGGTAAAGGGGGACAGCTGGCAGAGCATTTACTCCAGTGACTGCAAAACAGCAAGTCATCTGTTTTTGTGAAGGGAATCATGGCTTAATAAATGAATTGGAGAGCTGCAGGTCAGAAGATCTTAATAGTACCCCTTATGCTGGAAGGGACTTCCAGTGTATTTGCAGGAAGCATAATAGAATTTTTGCCCCAATTCCTTTCTCTTTAAAATGAGAACAACAATGTTTTTATTAAACAGCTGTAGACTGCTCAGAGATCCCAGAATAGGCGAAGTCTAGACAACTGCAAACTTCACCCAAGAATTGTCTGACCTCTTACTGAAATATTTGCAGATTTGTTTGTAGGCTGAACAGTTCCTGATAGCAGGGTAGCTTGTTTCACTGCTCAGTCCACCCATTCTGTCTGCAGCTGTTCTCGGGGAACACATATAATCATCACATTTGTCACGATGGCAATGGTGATAATGATACCGTGTGCACTAATGAAAGGCAAGTACATATTTCACTTTCCGTGAGGGTTGGTGCTTGGGCAACATTGCCTGCCAGCTGTCTCTGTCCACAGCACAACCTGTAATTTAGTTAACAAAATGAGCCATTTCAGAGATCAATCATTATCCTGCCTGTCTTTACCCATTTACTGTTGCTGCCCGTGATAAACATAGTAGGTCTCACAAACAAGGTCTTTTTGGGTGGAAAGGATGGAAAAATCAGCATAGAAAAAATAGGACTCTTGTCCAATCTGATCTGCCTATTCAGAGCTTTTTACCATAGCGCTGGAACTTCTGCTGCTTCTCATCTCTAAAGTTAAGCAAAAGCATCTTGGACATACAATTTATTCTCGATTTTGCATCTTCACTTCTAGCTTCCTTGATGCTTTTACAAGGTTTTGTGTGGTATCTGTGTTCTGACCAGAAATTATCACTAAAAAGCTGTTTCTGCTTTACATCCATCATGTGTTTTCAGATCCAGGTGGATGCTATGGTTCAGTTAGTCTCCTAGCCAGATGAACATTTAGGGGTCAAACAGCTTCAGTGGCCATAAAGAAACAACGTTTGACACTATTGATGTTTCACCTCCCATTTACATTAAAGTTAAGGAAGGAAATCAGAACCTTTCATTGATTTAACTTTTCCCTCTGTTGATGGAATAGGTATACCCAGACCCTTCTCCTAATCAGTAGTGGGAACACTGCTCACAGTTCAATATTAGTCAAGTATAGAGCAATTCTGAGCATAAATCGCTCCACGTCATGGTCTACAGCTTCAAGTTCTTACTCAATTTTCCCTCAGTGTTTGGCTAATGTTTGGTATTGCATCCTCCCTTAATTCAGTTTCCATTTATTCCACTCCTGTGTCTTCATCAACCAAAGAGAACTTGTCTCTTTGAGAAGTGCAAGGATTTGCACATCACAAGGAGGAAGTGGGAAGGAAGGTCTGGTTTAGCCTTGAGGGCTTCAGAGTACTGGCAGAAGAGCCCTAATCCATTTTTGGAGAAGCTACTCAAGTATCCCACTGTCACTGCTGATGAGGGGTATGCACGCTCCCTGCTCTCTGAATGCAATCAACTTAGGTTCAAATGACTCTCCAGCTGATTTTGAACGTCTAGAGCCATAACCTAATCACAAGGATTTCCCCCATTAGATTTGGTCCTGAAAATGGTAACTTGGAAAGAAAATTTAACCATCTTCAGAATACAGTTCACACAAAGGTACTGCATTGGAGCACAAAAGGTGGTAAAGGGATGTTATCAGGTCTGGATTTTCCCTATTCAACACAACAAAAGCAATCATATGCTACCATTTCATGGGAGTGTTGTGCAGCTTACTCCGTAAATAGTTGCGAAGAGCTGTGATATCTACTGAAAGATACATAAATTGTTACTATATATTATCCTCAGAATAAAATACAAACTGTGGTGATCCTAAAAACAGTTACTTATGTACTTAATTGTTAAAGGCAAAGTTGATTTGCTAGCAAAATTATGCAACTTTTCATACATTATCCTACAGAGTACAGCCAGTAAGTACTGAAAGGTAACATATAACCCCTTTTTTTCCTTTGGGTTTTTTCTTCTTTTTGGAGGATATACATGATGCTTCTGAGAATGAGGTGCCTGCAAACCTTACTTCATTGTCAGGCAATGTAACAGAAATAAATGTCACAGATTATTAAAATACGGTAATATAAACCCAACATTCTTTCTATAAGTAATCAAATGTACTCTTTGGATTTACAAAGATATAACAAAACACCAGATAAAAGAAAACAGGTGTCAGCCAGAATTTCAAAGGGCCTTTTTAAAAAGCACTCTACCAAAAGACACTATAAAAATCATAATAGGAGAAAAAGTGTTGTAAAGAATTAGAAACTGATAAGAAAAGACAGTAAACAGAAAGGAGGAACAAAATTCTGGTTTTTTTCAATATGAGAAAGAAAACAATGGAGAAGTTCTGCTTAAGGAGCCCCATCTCACATAATTGTCAGCGCTGTGAAAAAGGAGGTGAACAACAAAGAAACAAATCTGCAGCTGGCACAAAATTATTTAAGTTATTTCTTAGTAGGAGCTCTATGGAAATGGTCTACACAATGGCAAATTAAATTTACTGTTGGCAGATGCAAAGAAATGCATGCTGAAAATAACTAATAACTGCATATATGCTGCTGAGTTCCAAATTAACTGGAAACGCCAAAAAAAAGGCCTCTGTATGTGTATCTCAAACTGTCAAGGTCTAAACATGAGATACAACATGGGACAAAGATACTAAATGAGGGACACAGCAAAACCACTCAGGCAGAAAACTTTAAATACTCTGGGATTTATTGTGGATAGCTTTTTTTCTGAAACCTCTGCTCTGTTGTTCCCTATTTCTGATATAAGCAAGTTTGACATTAAAATTTGGCAGACACTGAACAGCGGCAGAACATAAATTAATCTGGGACAAAAAAGAAAGTGATATCCCTTAAAGGGATGGACTTTGAAAAATATGTCCACAGATACGTCTGCACGCGAGGAGGCCACTGTAGTATCATCTACCCTGGATCCTACAACACGTCCAGATGGATGCTGGTTAGATGAACCACTGGTCCGAAGAATAATATTCACACCTATGGCATTGCAATGCAATCCAGTTTTGCCCTTGATAGTACTTTGTCAAGATGTACATAGGCAAGGCGCATATTCAACCTCTTTCATTTTTTATTTGATTACAAAGGAGTCATTGCTCAGACTCAAGTCTTAGATTTTCCAGATTGTGACACGTCTCTGACAGATGGATGATTCACGTCAAATGAACAAAAGCCATGCACAGCCTTACATCAGTGTTGGAAAGATGCTCAAAGCACAAGCCAAGTGTGTTTATTTCTCAGGGGATCCCATTCCAGGCAAGGCAAAAGAACAGCCTGCTTGGCTTTGTGGGCGATGCAAACAATGGAGGCAGTATTCACATTGCATTAAGTGTTTTGTAACAATTTGTGAAGCAGAGAATATGATCCGTCAGAGGGATGGAGCATGTAGGAGGAACAAAAAACTTCTGAAGATTTTGCCAGCATCCATGGGTTAAATATGTAAGAAGCAGAAAAGGTTTTTAAGGAATGGAAGCTACAAAAAAATGACTCCTCCCCCAACCCTGAGAGCTCCCTACTGACATAATTAGACTAAAAAACAAACTACACAGACAGGGCAGCAAACTCACTTTGGGATGTGATCTAGTTTAAGTAGACATGGGGCTGCTCAGAACTAAGGTAGAAGAGAGAAAGGCAATGGGGCTCCTGTTTTTTCCTGGCCTTGTCGTTGTTACAAGCGTTTGTATTTGTGCAAATGTCATGCATTTAAAAATTCATTCCTTACCAGAGTAGGATCATTACATTTCTATCTGCCCCTGCTGGGATAAAAATAAGGTCAATGTGTCACAGGCAGGGGTGATCTCACTGTGTAAAAAGAAGGAATATTACTAACACGAAATCAGTACTGAGCCACACATATCCCTCTCGGTCCCGCACACTGTGAGAAGACGTAAAATTCAGAGATCAGAAAGAATGAACAAAAAGGAAAGAAGGAAAGAATAAATAAAATAATAAACATCCTTTCTTCACAGCAGTAGCCATCTTCAGGTTCTTATTAATACATCTAAGAGAGAGGGGAGTGGCAAGGGGAGAGGATAAATAAGCTGCACAAATGTCCCTAATCTAACCTCTGTATCTACTGATATGCTCCATACACAACCCAGACCTGTTTGGAATGACCATGTGTTTGGATGTCCTCTACTGATCTATGTCCCAGTCAGCAGAATGCACCAATCTAACCATTTGCACAGTTTAAATTAAAAACAACCTTGTGCACCTGGTGAAATTCTGATATGAAGAAATAGGCTTGGAAGACAGTATGGCTGTGGATGAGTTTAGTGGAGCGGGTAAGAAAGAAATAGGACATTTGACATATATATCTATATTGAAAAGAGAAAAAGGGCTAATAGCAGATGCAACCACCTTGCCTTCTCTTCACGTACCTCCATTGCTTCATCCAAATAACTCTTGTTATTAATGTACCAGGAGAAGACATTTCACATTTACTCCTTAAGATCAACCTGACAGCTTACCAGCTGTTTCTGTACTCTTCTTCCCACAATGGCATGAGTAATCCAAAGAGCGTTCTCACTTTCTCTGCTAGCAGCATGGTTACCTGCTGTTCGTTTCTCCTAGTCTGCTCCCTGAGCAGGGATGTACTCTCTCTTTTATTTCCCACTCACTTTGCAAGCCATAGGGTTTGATATCATATAAGCACAGCTATTACCTCTATCTCATCCTAGAAGTTCTCACGCTGGGAAAATAGCCTCCCATCTCTTATCTCTAATATCACTGCCCCAAAGATACATTGGTCTATTCCAGTACCTTGGCCTGAAGAAGAAATTTATGGGCCAACATACATTTCAGCTGTTTCCTTAAATAGTAGAGCAAAAGTACAAGTATTGAATAAGGGATAGACATAGTCAATTTGGGGGAAGGTGCTCATCTTTTATAGGTACCTATTGGTGTCCAAGAATGAGACACAAGTGTAAAGGGCATTGAGGGGCTATGAGTCTTGTACTCTTAAAAAACAAAACTCTTAGGAAAAAATACTGTAAGAAAATCACTAACTAGGACTTGAGCCAATCCTTGCAGATATGTATAACTTATCCTGGGTTGCACCACATCACCCGAAGTCTGGAAGTCTGAGGAAAGTACATTTAGTATCACAATCAATAGCTGGAAGGAGACTTGAAAAACAGAATGACACGTGCCCCAAATTCTCTGGTGTATCTTGTGGGCTAACACCTGCCATGTCCCATTATATCAGCTTGATTAAAGTTAAGGGACCAGGATGTGTGCAGCCTTACTCAAAAGAAATTCCACCCCCTCTTTTTTTCTTTTTTAGGGTATTTTCCTGTTTCTGGTGTATCTTGTGGGCTAACACCTGCCATGTCCCATTATATCAGCTTGATTAAAGTTAAGGGACCAGGATGTGTGCAGCCTTACTCAAAAGAAATTCCACCCCCTCTTTTTTTCTTTTTTAGGGTATTTTTCCTGTTGCCTGTGCCATTCACTGTTTTCTGAGTAATTGTGTCTGTGTAGGCAAAAGGCCTGTGGGACTTGTTTGCCCTTCTGGCAAACCACGCAGGCATGTCCTAAAATGGAAAGCCAGACTTCCATTGTGTTTGCCAGTGCCATACAACTGGCCTTTTTGAAATGCTACAAAAAGAAAGAGAAACAGAGTAAAGGAGGATGGCAGTGCTTGCCAAATGGCATCTCCTGTCATATGCATACACTGGTCTGGATAGCCACTTGGGTGCAGCAGTAAAAAGCTATTAGCATCGGGATAGAAACAGGCATCCAACTTCCCCACCCACCCAGATGGAGGAAAACAGAGCACCTCACTGGTAATGGTTTTCAGAGAGAAAGGGATACAAAGCAGGAAACAAAAGAGGACAGACTCCAACACCACCTTCCCCCCCGCCCCGCGCCGGTTCTTTTTTTTCTCCTCTCTCTCTCTTCTAGTGTCTAATCCATAAAGGAATCTAAATCTCATCTTAAAAAAACCCCTCTGTTCCTGGATGCACTTTATAGACAATGCAGTATGAACAGAGGAAAGCACTGCGGTTAATAAAAAAAGGACTTTCCCATCTCATTTTCTGTAATGATATAATATCTAACATACCCAATAAATGGAGACAAAGCATAGAGAAGAAAAAAGGTTCAGGATTCAAAATGTGAGGCATAGGTATACCCAAGTTGCTTTGAAGCTTTTGACTGTCTCTCTGGAGCTCTCTTGAAATAAGGTAATAAACAAAATCAACACTAATACCGATACTGCTAATAGTAATAGTTTATCCTGTGGCAGAGCAAGAAGAGACCACCAAGAAAGTGGTCTCGCCACACTCAGTGATAGGACAGCCATCATAGCATAAAGGAAGTGATATATGATACAAGTGAGCAACACAATGGGATGCAGGACAGGTAATGCTTGGTTTCTCTTCAAACAGGACTTTGTTAGCAGTAGATCAGACAGAGAAAAGATACTGATGGAAGAGCCAAGGAAACACAGAGAGAGACAAAATTTCAGAAGGAGGGAAGAAGCAGAAAAGAAATTTATTAAATCACAAATCAATGGAGATGGTAAGAAATTTTCAGCATTTTTCTTCTCCGCATAAGTTCTTAAAAGAAAACAGAGTTATAGAATAACACACTAAAGTTCCAACAAAATCCATATTGCAGTACAGTCACTATTATTATTACTGTTTAATAAAACTTTCTGTTCTATACAGACACAGCCCTAAGACCACCACAAAGCATTTTGAAGCACTTTGAAACCAGGACATGGTACACGGGTTATCAACTAAATGAAAGCACAAATAAAATTTGCAATAAAACATGTTGAAGCAATTTTGGGCCTGGGAATTAATCTGCCACCATGAAGTCAGTCCACTGGAAAAACTATTAGCTTGGGAAAAGTGTCATAATGGGAAAGTACAGGTTTAAATTTTAGGTGCCAAGTGATTACAGCCCCATCTGAACTGGGCCAAGGAAGCAGGGCTAGCACGCCTTCTGCTGCGAAAAACACACAGATATTTAAAGAACATAAGCACAGTTGGAATGTCAGTTCTACCATCTGTCTTAAATGGATCATCGTCAACAAGATGGTACCACTAAACACCATTTTGAAGCCCTGATTTTGTGTCAGCTCTGAGACCAAGACAAGGGTTTAAGGTATCCGGCTTTAATGGATTTGAATGGTAGCTTCAGGATCTACCTACAGCCTCTAGAATGGTGTTTACTTTAGCTCCCTTCAAACTTACCATTGCTTGTTGGATTAAACAAGATTGCAGCCAAAACCAAATACAGCATCCAGTATTTATAATGGAAATTAACATGAAACTCACATTTATCTGTTGGGTTTTTTTTTTGTGTGTGTGTGTGTGTGTTTGGTTTTATCATTCAAGACCTGCCACAGAAAAGTAAACATCAGCATTTCACAACCAGGTTAAAGCAAAGAAAACAGTAGTGATGGAAGAGAGATAGGTGAACACAATGCTAGTATGGCTGACAGTTATGCTTGTTCCACCCAGCCTCCAAAAAGCTTGTTTAACTTGAGTAGACAGCTCATTACACCAACTTTATTCACAGAGCCAGGATCGCTACATACCAGAGGACAGCCAAGTCAAATTTTAATGGTCATACTTCTGAGAATGTGTCTGTTCCTTTGTAAAACTCTGTTTGATTTCAAGCCACTGGCCCCATAATTTGCCTTTTGCAAGGCACAGCTGATAGATCCAAGATCATCTGTGGTCATTCTGCACTTTTCTTATGGCACTTGATTTTAGCATAGATTAAATTCTCCACAGCTGTAACCAAGTGTAAAATTTAGAATTTTAGAATTAAATAAAACTTCTCCCTTCATCTTCTCTTCAGAGAAATGAGAACATACTGAAAATATGGAGATGACAACTGACTGATGCCCAAATTATTAAATTGTGGAGGTTGTTGTCGAATGAAAATTCAACCCACTTTCATAGAAACTATTAATATTGATATTAAGTCATCCATCTCCTTAAATGGTTCCAGAAAACGTAAAAGTTCTCATTGTGTGTGGGAGTAAATCCTGTATGGGAGATACGGTGAATACCAGAACCTCACACCATGAATTGTAAATACCATGCTCACACTATGCAAGCATGACTCATTGATCTATCTGTACAGATGAATTGCACCGCTACCGAAATGAGATGGGATGTTATAGATCCTTAAAAGCACATAGCAACATCAAACATCACTTTAAAACAGGAATTGCTTACCCAAGCAATGTAGAACTTAATTAGAGCATAATCTGACCCATATGTCAAGCCAGAATATTTTTTCCAATTCAGTTCAAACTAGTGCTCCATCCCGAGTCTCACTGATACTTGGTGTACTTGCATTTGCATATATGAACACAAAGCAGTACAAACTCTCTTTAGTTTTTGAACGCTACCAAGATTACAGACAGTTATGCATTGTCTACAGTTGCACATACACTTCAGTGCGATATGGAAGAGACGTACACAAGAACGGAGCACATCAGTAGTACAACGCTTTGAACAATCAGCTATCTACGGCTGAATGAGTTCTTCAATACCTTCTCTACGTAGAAAGATGGGGTTTCTCTCCCAGCCTTAGCCACTAAGATTCAGACATCTTTTCAAAGTTAGTTGCCTAGAATCCTTCCATACTCAGTAGTGAATAGAATAGTAGCACTTCTGGAGTGAGAGTCAACCTATTTATTTCAATGGCATGATCTGCTTACTGGAAGTGCCTATCCCTATAAACAGAACCCAGAAACCACCACTGGGCTAAAAATGTAAGATCTCAGATAGCTAAGGATATGTATTACATTACAACTGAATTGTTTTTCTTTCCATAGCTCTTTCCTATTATTTTTATCCTCTGACTCCATACCAAAAGAAGTGTTAAAATCCAGCAGGTCTTTAGGTCCACTGTTTTTAAAGGAAGATGCATTGTCTCAAAATACACCCACCTCTGCCATCCTTTGCTATCACATAATGTTGCTTATTGACCTCAAGTGGCACCAGCCACATGCTTTCAGGTAATTATTTTAATTACACGTATTTGCCCCTACTTTTTGTAACCATCTCAAATACAGAAGTGTTCAGCTTTTTTAAAAATAATGATTATGCCAACACCACCAAAATGAAGATCCATAGACTAAATATGTTGGGAGCTATAAAGCACCCTAGTGAAATGGCAGCATTCTGAGTAAGAGAAGGGTGGTCAAGACACAGGTGTTGTCACCAAATCTGCCACAGCCTCGTTTTCTCCTAGCAAACCAGTCTTTGAATCTATTGTGTGCAACCTCCACCCTCCATAAACAGGCATTACAGCACTTGCCCATCTTGTCTTATTCAAAACACTAGGACAGAAAGATAATAACATTATGTAATATTATTACTGGAATATTTCCCTGGGTTTATTTTTTTAAATCCTAGTTTTCCATGTACTGCATTCTCATTAGATTTTGATGCAGTCAGCATCAAATTCTAAATCGCAATAGTAAACCTCATGAATCATTTTGGCAAAACCTTCCTTGAAGTGACTTTGAAAAGGTGAGAGAACTTTTGCTAGCTTTATCTTTGTCTTTTCTGACTTTGAAAACTGGCACCATCACACACTTAGCTATGTCCTCCCCCACTTGTAAATGGAAACATACTTAGAGCTAACTTCCTACCTCTTGCAGTTTGAAACTTCAAAAAATCACCTTCCTAATATGTGCTTCTAATTAAATTTCAGTCCCTAACCACAGCTGCTGTGATTCATGCATAGCCTGCAAGGTTCAGTGTTAATTAATGAGGGCTCTTTAAATTCTCTGAGCCAGGGTGTGGGAGGGAAATAGGGTGTATGCAAGACATGAGGATTTCTCACAGTTGGTTGTGGGGTGTTGTGATGCCCCTCTGGGAGGCAGCTCGATTACAGTATACATCCAAACAAGAATGAAAAAGGAGGTGGAGAACTGGGAACAAAAACCCACACAGTGTATTATTCATAAGCAAATATATAATTATGCAGTCTCATGAATTAGGGATCTACACTTTTAAAGAAAAACAGAAAAAAATGTGTCAGAATGTTGCTTTGCAGTGTATTGGTTTAATATTCCCTTCCTCCTATGAAAATTTAGAGAAAAAGTGGGACATAGTCAACAGAACCCAGGGGCCTCCAGGCAATCCAGGGACAATTTCTGACAGGTACAAGCTGAGGTATTAATAAATTTCATGGAGTGTGGATTTCTACAATCCCTCTTGGGATTGCAATTTGAGGCTGCAAATGAAAGGACCCAGCGGCTCAGCATCTCTGCAGATAAAGAATTTCAAGGTGAGATTCTAGAGCTTTGCTAAATAAGCAAAGCAGTCAAGTCTGGCTCTCATGCACGTGAGTTCATAATCAATCACAATTATTATTACATATTTGTGTTACATACAGGCAGGCTGTCTGAGACACCAAAACTCTGTCTTCAGCTAAATGGCTACCAGTCTAGAACACGCCTACTTCTTACAGGTTGTACAAAATATTGAGCTGAGGAGGCTATAATTGGTTGCAGACAAGGATGAGCATTTGACCTTTGTCATTTGTGCTTCAGGTTTTTTTTTTTTTTTTTTTGCTAATTGCAATATCTTGCATCTCCAAAGCATCTTTCATCCTTTATGTGTGTTCTCAGCAATGCAGCACAGCAACTATAACAGCCCAGTATTAGGATCTGAAATTAAGTAGCCTATAGCTAAATGAAACCTCAGAAGGGAGATTTAGAAGAACAGAGTGTAAATTCATGAGGAGGGATTTGGCCTAGACTTTCACACTGCTGCCTCTTACAAAATATTCTTTGGTATATTTAACATTCCTGAGTAGTCATAGCCTCAGTCTTTGTTTTACTAAAAGACTGGTACAACAGGTGCACTGAAAACTACAATCCCACAGGTGATGAGTGTAGTGCTTGCAGTTGAGGTAGAATCGCATCCTTCCCTCTCTTTCAGACTGAAGCTTGCTGTAAAAACTGCAAGCCTTCGGTCCTCTGAGGACTTTAACTAATGGTGGATAGACAATAACCATAAAGCCTTTCAAAACACAGTATTTTTTCCTATTAGTAGAAATTCTGCATGGGATAAAAGAAAAAGAAAGATTTTTAAAGTAACGGGAGAAAAAAAAGATCAATATCTATCCCAATCTAGTGCTTACTGTTCCCTTGTTGCTGGTTTGGAAATCCCAACCCAGAGATACTAAATTTTTTTTTTTTTTTTTCATGAGTGAGTAAGTAAGTAGCAGATAATTTGATCATGACTTTTTCAAGGCAAGGGTTGGCTCTGCCTCTGCTGGGCTAGTCTGAGCTAGGTACTCCCTTTGCAGGGGACACACTGCAGCTGCTCACAGCATAAAAAAAAAAAACAGACAGACAAGAAGTCTGAAAGCAAAGCTGGCATGTTGTCATGGTCTAAGCAAAATTTATTTACTGCCTAGATCTAGATCTAAGCCAACCTCAGGAGAAGCCTTAGACAAACTTCTTCAAAATTTCCCCTACGCAGAGACGACCGCTCCATAAATATCCCCAGACAACTGGTTTTCCTTTCTGTGGAGACTCTTTCAGGCTACAGGGTCTCAGCTCTGGTTAATATCTTTTGGATTTTAACGCTTGGGTCTTGCCTAATAAATCCAGAAACTGCAGATATACTGCCATTAGAGCCTTTTTTATTATTAGGGATGGCAAGTTGAAGCCAGCATGGGGTAAGGACTGATGTAAGGACAGCATGTTGTCTTCTTCTGTGTATGTCTCCAACGGGTGACAGCTATCACCAATTCCTTCTCAGATAATTTTGCCATTGGCAACCCCTCTACTTCCCCCAGAAGCAATTATAAACTGGCTAGTCTGGTTTCTTTAAGATACAAATGATTTATTGATACTTAGAGTTTAAAAGACGGGAGAAAAAGCTTTCACTTCTTTTCCCCAGTTTACTCAGAACAAGGTACCCTCAGTCTGACCTCCTGGGAAAGCAGGATTTTTCTTTCAGCTAGATTGAAGGAAGAGTCCAAAAACCACATCGAGACTGGTGATGCACTGAATTGCAGGTCTACGTTGGTGATCCCTAAATATTATAGCAAGAGACACCTTTTTTAGGTGAAGTAGAGGAGGCGTGGTTTTGCAGAGCCAAACCAGAAGGGCTCCAGTCCAATTCAGCTCTGTAATCTCACTTGCTAGATTTGTCATGAAAATTTATGTTCTGATTTATCCCAGACTATAGGCTCCTTACAAGATGGGGCTTCTACCCTCCAGAATCCCTCTCTAAATCCTTAGCTGCTACTCTTATTGGATTGTAATTTGAATGCGTCCTTCTACCAGCCTCTATGTCCTCCCTGCCTTTTTTCCACTACAGTTCCACTGCCTTTCTAGCATTTGTTCATTTGTTTCTGAAGAGATAATCTTTTAACCCAGTCATCTATTTCAGAGCTACAATGATTCTGAAAATAAGACGAAGGTTACTTAAAGAGAAAACCAGATTCAAAGCACTAGAGAACATACGATAGAAAACCTGCATGGGTTGGAGGTTTTGCTTTGTCCTCATGCTTCTGATTCTCTGAAATACTCTTGGGTTTAGGCAGTTCAGATAACACAATGGAGAAAATGGCTTGTGCCTTCAGCTAGGTCAGTTTTGGTTTTCTGTACAAACGCAAAAATTTCGCCCTATATAGCACATAGGAGGGAGTTTTCTCACAAGTGATTCTGAGACCATATAAGACTATGATGGAAGCAGCATAACCCCTTGTAACAGTCACACAGAGTACTACCACTACCTGCTCCAAAAAATTATGCAACAGATCTGAGGTTTACCATAAAATGCTAAAATCTTTGGCCAGAAGCGGAGAAAGTTGCTTTACCATAAACTGCAAAGTACCTGTTCTGTCACTTCCTTTAGGGCCACTAATACAGCATTTCACAGTGCTAGCATTTATTTCAAATAAATTGAAAACCCATTTAAAATAAACTGTGGCACCCACAGACCTGAGAATATAACTCTGCATTCCTATGTCCTTGTCCACAATACTCAGCAGCAAGACACAAGAGAGCTTTCCCCTGTCCACCCACATCCTTTTGGTGTCACACAGCTTTTTTTAATGTGGAGAGGAAGTAGCATCAACGCTGGTAGTCTTTTTCTTCTGAGGCAATGAAGCTGCTGGACAGACAAATCCCCGGGAAACAGCCCCCAGGCAAATGCTCTATTATCCCTCAAGACAAAGACAACAAAGAACTGACAACTCTCTATATAATGCAATTATTTCCACCTTTAAAGCCATGTTAGAGTATCCTATGCCACATTTCATCCAGCCATGAAATTTTCAGCATGCGAGACTGTTCTCTATTCTTCCCTGGGGATATGTCCCTCCCACCTTATATGGTCAAATGGCCACTACAATTATGGAGGGAGACAAAACCATCTCAGATTAAAGAGGTCTCCAGAAAATCCTAGAAACTAATCTAACGCTTGTTTGAGGACAACTGTTGAAAAGAATGTTTGCCGTTCTTTCAATATTCTCCACAATACTGTGAAATAAAAAAGAATAACTATATGACTGAAAACTCAAAGAGAAAAGTCAACGTGTAACAAGTGAATTGAAACCTTGGCCTCCTCACAAAAATGCCAACAGATAATGAGTTTGTGTTTGTTTCTGGAATGCTATCCTCATAATTTTGTATTTGGAGAAAGGATTGTAGAAACAATGTAAAGACTACCTAAGGAACAGAGCAGTTGGCTTCCCACCACAAATCACTAATGGCATTTCTTTATTCAGACTTGAGATCATAACACTTAGAAGATCCTCATGTCAAAGTGGGATTAGGATTAACAAATCAAAACCTGCTTCCTAGATCTCAAAATGAACACGGCCATACTACCATGTGCGACAACATTAAAGCAGAAGACAAAATGAACACGGCCATACTACCATGTGCGACAACATTAAAAGCAGAAGAAGGGGAAACTCTTCTAACCTTTAGTCTTAATGATATGTTAATGGATGCAGAATTGAGTGGAGTCATGGCTTCGTCCCATTACCTTTTTTTTTTTGCTGTCAAAATGTAATGATTTGTAGTTTCAGGAAATTGCCACTTTTAGAACGCCAAACAAATGTACACACAAGAAACGTAATAGCACTATACCTACCTTATCGGTAAGTTTTAGTTCTGTAATCAGTATTTCATAAAGATAATAGTTCACCACCTTCAGTACAACATCCTTTAAGAACTGAATAGTGCCCATTTATAATCTTTAGCTATAAGGATGTGCAAAACTTTGCAATACATCCTCTGCAACTGTTGATGATTATAATGATAATGCAGCCTTTTTTCCCCTACAAGTTTTAAAGGCAGCAAATACCAAAGTTATCTGTGCTTTCTAATTAGAATGCCAGTCCGGAAACACTCAAAATCATTTGCTTCTCACTTGCCAGTGACTTAGTAAGAAATATATATACACATACACACACATACATATAGTGTGTGTGTCTGATACATATTTTTGTTTACAGTGCCATTCCCCAGTCTTTAGTACATGCATACAACCCTCAATAGGTTGAAAACCACTGGTTTTACTTTCCAATCTCAGCTCTCATACTCCTTCAAGTATGTCAAATTATGCTGATTCCCTCTCTAAATCCTTAGCTGCTACTCTTATTGGATTGTAATTTGAATGCGTCCTTCTACCAGCCTCTATGTCCTCCCTGCCTTTTTTCCACTACAGTTCCACTGCCTTTCTAGCATTTGTTCATTTGTTTCTGAAGAGATAATCTTTTAACCCAGTCATCTATTTCAGAGCTACAATGATTCTGAAAATAAGACGAAGGTTACTTAAAGAGAAAACCAGATTCAAAGCACTAGAGAACATACGATAGAAAACCTGCATGGGTTGGAGGTTTTGCTTTGTCCTCATGCTTCTGATTCTCTGAAATACTCTTGGGTTTAGGCAGTTCAGATAACACAATGGAGAAAATGGCTTGTGCCTTCAGCTAGGTCAGTTTTGGTTTTCTGTACAAACGCAAAAATTTCGCCCTATATAGCACATAGGAGGGAGTTTTCTCACAAGTGATTCTGAGACCATATAAGACTATGATGGAAGCAGCATAACCCCTTGTAACAGTCACACAGAGTACTACCACTACCTGCTCCAAAAAATTATGCAACAGATCTGAGGTTTACCATAAAATGCTAAAATCTTTGGCCAGAAGCGGAGAAAGTTGCTTTACCATAAACTGCAAAGTACCTGTTCTGTCACTTCCTTTAGGGCCACTAATACAGCATTTCACAGTGCTAGCATTTATTTCAAATAAATTGAAAACCCATTTAAAATAAACTGTGGCACCCACAGACCTGAGAATATAACTCTGCATTCCTATGTCCTTGTCCACAATACTCAGCAGCAAGACACAAGAGAGCTTTCCCCTGTCCACCCACATCCTTTTGGTGTCACACAGCTTTTTTTAATGTGGAGAGGAAGTAGCATCAACGCTGGTAGTCTTTTTCTTCTGAGGCAATGAAGCTGCTGGACAGACAAATCCCCGGGAAACAGCCCCCAGGCAAATGCTCTATTATCCCTCAAGACAAAGACAACAAAGAACTGACAACTCTCTATATAATGCAATTATTTCCACCTTTAAAGCCATGTTAGAGTATCCTATGCCACATTTCATCCAGCCATGAAATTTTCAGCATGCGAGACTGTTCTCTATTCTTCCCTGGGGATATGTCCCTCCCACCTTATATGGTCAAATGGCCACTACAATTATGGAGGGAGACAAAACCATCTCAGATTAAAGAGGTCTCCAGAAAATCCTAGAAACTAATCTAACGCTTGTTTGAGGACAACTGTTGAAAAGAATGTTTGCCGTTCTTTCAATATTCTCCACAATACTGTGAAATAAAAAAGAATAACTATATGACTGAAAACTCAAAGAGAAAAGTCAACGTGTAACAAGTGAATTGAAACCTTGGCCTCCTCACAAAAATGCCAACAGATAATGAGTTTGTGTTTGTTTCTGGAATGCTATCCTCATAATTTTGTATTTGGAGAAAGGATTGTAGAAACAATGTAAAGACTACCTAAGGAACAGAGCAGTTGGCTTCCCACCACAAATCACTAATGGCATTTCTTTATTCAGACTTGAGATCATAACACTTAGAAGATCCTCATGTCAAAGTGGGATTAGGATTAACAAATCAAAACCTGCTTCCTAGATCTCAAAATGAACACGGCCATACTACCATGTGCGACAACATTAAAAGCAGAAGAAGGGGAAACTCTTCTAACCTTTAGTCTTAATGATATGTTAATGGATGCAGAATTGAGTGGAGTCATGGCTTCGTCCCATTACCTTTTTTTTTTTGCTGTCAAAATGTAATGATTTGTAGTTTCAGGAAATTGCCACTTTTAGAACGCCAAACAAATGTACACACAAGAAACGTAATAGCACTATACCTACCTTATCGGTAAGTTTTAGTTCTGTAATCAGTATTTCATAAAGATAATAGTTCACCACCTTCAGTACAACATCCTTTAAGAACTGAATAGTGCCCATTTATAATCTTTAGCTATAAGGATGTGCAAAACTTTGCAATACATCCTCTGCAACTGTTGATGATTATTGAGATAATGCAGCCTTTTTTCCCCTACAAGTTTTAAAGGCAGCAAATACCAAAGTTATCTGTTTTCTAATTAACACACACATACATATAGTGTGTGTGTCTGATACATATTTTTGTTTACAGTGCCATTCCCCAGTCTTTAGTACATGCATACAACCCTCAATAGGTTGAAAACCACTGGTTTTACTTTCCAATCTCAGCTCTCATACTCCTTCAAGTATGTCAAATTATGCTGATAAATAAGCAATTCAAAATCTTCTCACTTATTATTCAGGCCTCTAATATCTATGTACAGATTGTTAAAAAATAAATTCCTTTCAGAGTCTTTGTTAAGAACAAAAATTAATCAAAGCAATAACTAGATTTTGGCTGAAATTAACATTCATTTACTTTACTGAAAGCTATGCAAATCTTACAATCTCCTTACCCCTCACCCCTTATAAGACCATTATTCCACCAAACCACAACCTTGTACAAAACTAGTTGTTTCATTCACAAGACAGAAAAAATTTGAGAAAAATAATTTGAACCCTGGTGCAGAACATCTAGCCAGTCCAAGGGGCCCAAAACCTTGCTGGAATAAAACACATACTTTACCAAGTACTTTTACCTTCACCCACAAGGTCAGCAAATACTCCTCTAAAAGATCTATTTGTTCCTTGTACTAAGAGAATACTTCATTAATTAACATGACAAATACTGAGCAATATGGTCTGGGAAAACACACCATTAATCAATAAGCATTAGAATTAATAAGTTGAAAGCTTTGCAGCATCAATTGGCATTTATTTCATAGTTATGTTATTTGGCATCTGTTGTTGTTCAGGCAAGGGTTCTTAGGCAGTATCCTTATATATACAAGTTACTGCCAGTATGTCAGAGGGTCCCGTGTCACGTATGGCCCATGAGTTGTCCTGGGGGAAGAGTGGGTGCTCCACAGCGTGGAGGGGTTCAAAGTGACACCCTTACTTGTTCATTCACTTTCAGCATATTTTGAAATATTGCAGCTTACGTGTGCCTGGTTAAGTGGATTTATGGATTATATTATCTAGTTTTAACCAAACTAACCCTCACAAAATGGACAAGTGGCTTAAAAAGATTCCTGCAGAGAAACCACAGACTGAGGATAAGATTGATAATGTGAGCACAAGTGAACAACAAGAAGATGGCAGATCTGACACTTCTCCTACTCCTAGTATGAACTCTTCATCAGCTACATTACGAGGTAAAAACAGCGACAATCTAATCAGATCTGACAAGAACTGGCAAAAAAAATTTGAAATTATCAAGAAGATTATTTGAAATACGGATTTTCATCCATGGTCTTAACAATGAACCCTCCCCTAAATGTATACTGTGCCTTGAGATATTAACTAATGATAGTATGAAGCCACCACAATTAGCAAGACATTTAAAAACTAGGCATCCAGAACATGAAGACAAACTTCTAAAATTTTTTTCAGCAATTTAAAATCATGCAATATTCAAACCAGCACTTTACAAGACAATGATAACCGTTTAGCAGCAAGAGGTTTCTTACCTAAAAGCGAAAGAAAAAAAGCCACATACCACTGGGGCAACACTTGTTCCTCCTGCCATGATAAAAATGGCTGGAATAATACATGGAAAACAACATGGCGACAAACTAAAATGCTTTCCTTTGTCAGCAAATACTGATGGAAGATGCGTAGGAAACACTGCTGAAGATTTGAAGAAACAAGTATTCAAACAAATTACGAAGTGTGGGAGGTTTGTTCTGCGGTTGGATGAAAGTACAGATGTTTCTAACATGTCTCAGCTTGTGGTATATGCTAGATTGTTTCAATAATGAAATACAGGAAGAACTGGGGGTTTTTTATGAGCCACTAAAGGAAAGATATACCACACAATATATATTTTCAACAGTAAATGACTTCTTTAATAAAACCAATGTTTTATGGAAAAACTGTGCAAGTGTAATCATTCATGGAGTGGATGCTTTGACTGGAATAAAAGAAAATGGATTCCAGGGTAAGGTTGCAGAGATAGCACCACACATGAAATTCATTCACCGCATCACTCATAGGCAAGCTATTGCAGCAAAGAAGTTGGAGCCAGAAGTGCTCTAAGTGCTACAGGATGTCATTGAAATGGTTCATTTTCTAAGAACAAGACTTTAAATTGGTAGAATCTTTACAACACTAATGAGATGGGGAGGGGAGTGACCATGAAAATCTTTTGTACCACAGAAGTTTGCTGGTTATCTTGTGGCAAAGTGCTTAAAAGAGCTGTCCAACTTAAGGATGAGTTACATATTTTTCTTTTATAAAAAGACAAGTGTTCCAAATTTGCTGACCTTTTCTGGGATGACAAGTGGCTGTCACTAGTATGCTACCCAGCATAAACACGCTTAAGCTGTCCGTTCAAAGTAAAGGTGACGTTTTAAGAATGAGTGCAAAAAGGTTTACTGTTCTGTAAATAAATAAAATAATTATTTTAAAATACTGTCAGCTTTATCTCATCCTTTTTTAATTTCTATTTTTGTGTACATTTTATAATATACACAATATATTAGTACAATAGTACATGTATATGACATGAATAAATAAATACACATATATAGGGGGTGCAAGCTCAAAAACCTTTTACTGATAAGAACGTGAGATTCAAAAGCTTTGGAGATCACTGCTCTAGTGTAGGTAGGTCAGCAGTTAGAGAGTGGCACGTGATCCATAGCATGGTATAGGATGAAAAGTGGTTAACAGAGTAAGTGGTATACATTTTTTGGCATACAATAATGCCAAAAAAGGGAGAACTAGGGAATAGTACCTTGCAGACAGCCTGCAAGAAATAGTTGATTGAGCTGGTAGAGCAGCTGGCAGAGATCAACCCTGTGATAGAGCTGAGGAGGAAGCAGGGTTAAAAGGCAGTGCAGACTGGCAGAGCAGAGGGAGTAGCCTATGGTATGCACTTTATGCACTTGGAATCAGACATTCATACATCAGCTGTGAAATGCAGCTAAAGCTGCGCTGCTTGTGATGAGATGCTGCTGAAGTGCATTTCTATGAATGTTCTTTGCTTATGTGACATGATGGCTTTATCTCTGCATATAAACATTGCAGCTGCTGAAGGAGAAATAAAAAGAAGCTTCTTTCCAAGCAGTTGAAATCATATTTTTCAAGTATACCATTGCCTCTTTGGTAGGTCCTTGTGAGAGATCTGAGGAATGATGACTGAGCTTGAAATACTTCCTTGTAAACTGCAGAATTTCATCGTTAAGTTTCACTCATCATCCATCCTACGCTTGTAGTAATACTTATTTTACCAGAGATGGGAAACTGCCACATTCCTGCCTCACAGCTAATCCTTGTTGTTAAGAAACACAACAATTATTTACACACAACTGATCCCCTTACCGCAGTAAATGTACCCTTATTCACCTTGCCCTCAGTGGCCTTCATCTTATTCGATTAAAAGAAAAGGATTAAAAGAAATCAAGGACTGAGTATCCTAAAAGAATGGAAGGCAGTAGAATTAAGGACTGTTTGTACGAATGATTTTCACAAGTTTTATCTGAATGCACAACCATCTATATAAAAGGGATGGGTGGGTTTTTCCCCTTTTGAATATTCTTTGAATATTCTTCATTAGACACCAATCTCAGTTACACCAGAGCAAATTCTGAATGCAGTGCATGCTTTGTACGGCAGGGGGTATAAAGCAAGATCCAAAACTGGCCATATGTTTTTAAGTTAAGCTTTTCTATGTGGCAAAAAGATTATTAAACCCAAAACTACACAACATGAAATAGGAATACAGAGAATTCAGAGGAAATGCTTGGAAGCTACCATAGTATTAGATTCTGTTTGAGGTTGCTAAGAGCAACAAAGAGAAAGTGTAAGAACTATTGTATTCATGGCAATGTAAATTGAAAATAATAGCCAAATACAGTAATTGAATGGATGAAGCAGTGAGACACTTACTTTGTTACTGCCTTCTTTCACCAGCTACCTGCTTGTATACTCCTTTTCAGCTGACTGGGACAGCAGCTTTCCTTTTGGAACTAAAGTTGCTTTTCCTTTGGTGGTATTACTGCATGGCATGAAAAACTTGATAAAAATAGTCTTCCTTGATTAGTGCTGCCATGACAGTCTGGTCCCTTCTGGCTTGTTGCAGTCACCACTGTAACACTGAACACCACCAAAATACAGGCAAAAATCCATAGCTCGGGGCAGGTGAAACTGCTTTCATCTCCTCTTAATTGTTCCCACTGGAGGGTGTTACTAGTTCATCTTTGTCTGGCTTTGACCCTGCTCCTCAGTTTTATGGTAACACAGTAATGGCTATCTGGGACCTACTGGTTTGTCACTTTGCACATTGGCTACCTTAGACCTTCTGGGTCAAAACATGAGTAAACCTCAGACTTGCCTCTCCCTTCCCACTGGAACTAAAAGATCACTCCCATCAGCAGCAAAGGGCCCGTGACTCACTGAAGTACCATCATTCCTGTCAGAAAGGAGTAGTAGCACCTCTAGCAATGTATCATGCCCTTTACTATCTTCTAGGTCTTTTAGAGACACAGTACTAAGCCAGTCCTGTGATATGCCTCTAGTTTGTTTCTTGTTATTTCTCAAAGCATGGTTTGATTAACAGCAGGCACAGGTTCTAGAGGCAGAAAGGACTCATGTAGTTACACATGGTTCAGTTCTCTCCCTTTTACAAGTGTCCCCCCTTTGGTATTGTTTGGTATTGAGTATTCGAACATAAAACCAACACTGGCTTCCTCAAAACTCTATTCCACCTTTTAATGCATCCAAGGACCGGAGGAGAGGACATTCCCCTCTGAAATGAAAATTAAAACATAATACTGTGCTTGCACCCTTGATCCTTTCTTCCTGGTTAAATCTACTTCATCTTCTCCAAGCAATTTTTCTTCAGTGCTTGCATTCTTCAGAGAAGTTGACTCCAAGTTAACAGTCAACATTTACAGGTTGTTAGTAGACAGAGCTTTCTGAAGGATAACACCCTTGCTCTTAGAACAGGAAACAAAACATCTCAAATACGATGACAGCATAGTTGTAGGTAAATCTGACATTAGTTAGGTATTAGACTGACATGAGATTGACAGGCATCTACTGGACACATGGTTATCTCACCACTGTACTCCCTTAACTTTTTTCTAACATATACTTTTGTGAACAGCACAAGAACTTATCAGTTGAATTATGTAAATTCTTTTCTTGTAAATGCCTAATAGCTATTTGAAGTGACTCTAATAGTTAAATTTCCCTGTTCAGTATTCAGCACATTAAAATTTCTGTTTTATGATTTGTTCATTAATGGCACTATAATAACTCAGCACCTCATCAGCTGCTCTAAACAAGCATATTTTTTAACTAAATAATAAATAATTCATAAATATTTATAATTAATAAATTAGAGAGCAGAAAGATCAATTGTTGTGTATGCCGTATGAAAAGGACGTTCCATTAAGGCATCAACGGTGCTGTTGGCTGGAATATTAAAGAAGAGAGAAGAGCTGTGTATTGGTGGAAATGTAATGCCTTCAGTCCAGTCTCATCTTGTATCAGATTCTGCCTCAGTTTTTTTACGTTATTTGTACTGATTCAAACCTGTGTTTCTACTGGATCTTGCCTACTTACACTTCCACCTGACCTCAGTCTAGCCTTCTGGCCAGCTTGTACACAATGTTTAGCCTTCTTGCAGATCTCCAGGCAAAAGGTTTCTGGACTGTCTATTCAAATGTTAGTATGTCTGAAATGGAGCTCCTCAACTTACCTCCCCAAATCTTTCCTTTCACTATCACTAAAGACTTCTTCCTACATCTTTTCCTATCACTTATAGGATTGTAACAATCAGAAGGAAGTGTTCCTTCTACTCTCTCTGGCTATGCCTAAGTTGGGCTGCTTCCTTCTCTATACCTCCTTTGGAAATACTCACCGCGCTTCCTTTTGGACTACTATTAAAACTGCCTTTCCTTCTCAGTTAATACAATCCCTTCCCCTCCAGCTTTTCTGATGGTTTTGTATCTTTTTTTTTTTTTTTTGGTCTTTTCCAGAGCAATACAAAATGCTTCTCCCAAGATTATCTTTGTGGGCCCTATCCTAGCCATATTCTCTCATGAAGTTTCTCTGCCAAGTTCTCCTTTCTTTCTGGAAAAACAAACAAAACAACCTACACCCCTGCAAGTGTTTCACCTCTAGGGTTCCTCAGCTCGTCCCATTTATTCTCTCTCATACCTGACACTACTACTGCTCTATTGCATTCCTCCACTTCCAACGCCACTTTCTACAGTTTTATTATGTTTTTCTCTTACATGTATCTTTGTCTTCTCTGACATCCCAAAAAACAAAGAACACAGCTAATTACTATTGGCAGGAGTCCTGCTAGTAGAAACAGGTCATAAGCTGATTACTTGACCTGCTTAACCTTTGTAAGTCTCCCATCCGTAATGACAATAAACTGTATTAAATTCTGAATATACAGAATACTGTATAAGATCTTAGCAAAAAGCCAAGATTCTTCTGCCATGAGAGTTCAATTTTACCATTCTGCTCCAAAAATGTAACTATTTGGCTAAAGTTTTCTACTTCACTATCCACTACCTAAACACTCTTAGCATGTGCAGTGTTGTAGCTCTTTTCACTCCCCAAACCCTCAGATTTTTGCATGCTACAGATACAAGAGTTCATCACTGAAATGCAGGCATCTCAGTGGTAATATATGACAGTTTTTCAATAGACAGCAACACAACATGCAGTAATTCAGGGCAGGAAGTGAAGAAAATTCCTTTAACTGAATTCAGAGAGACGATGATATTACTTCCAGGCATAGATGTACTGGGATACCAAAAGTAATATCCTTTTATCTTGACAATCAAGTTTGAATGACAACATGTGGGCAAGTAGGTCAGCCAAAGCAGCAGTACAATGCCTGTAGCCTACATTTCTTTTTCCTTACATCTAAGTCCCTTTCCATCCTTCTGTCCTCTCTGCTGCTAATGGTGGGGGGGGGGGGGGGGGGGGGTCAAGGATTTCTTGATGCAATTCTGAAAGACTTAAGTAATTAAACTTCAGCAAAATGGAATAATATTTTTCCAATTATGTTTGTCATCAAGGAAACTTCAGAAAAAAAACACAAAAGCTAAGATATGCCTCTAATGTGTGAACAATCATCTGCCATCAGTCACTGCCATGGATTTACTTCTATCCTTGATTCTTCTGACTGACTGCACTAGACTTAACCTATTACATATTTAATTGCTATCTCTCTTGGCTTCTGTACATCTGTAACTCACCTTGAAGCCACCTAGTTTCGTACCTTGGTAAGATTAAGTCCCCATGACTGTTCATTTTCTCATCTATCACTTTCCAAAATGATGTGGTCTAAAAGTATTTATTTTTTTAAAAGGAAGATCCAGTGGCTCCATTTGCACCTCCTATTTTTTGCCTAAAAGAACACAGGATGATGGCTGCCCTATTCCTCTCAGCTGACACCAACACAAATAAAAAAGTAGTACACTTCATTACAGTTAAAAAAGGGAGGTAAAGGATAAACTCATACAACAGTCTACATCGTCTGCTAACAGCATAGGATATTTTAGATAGTACACTTTTGCAAGGCTTGTAAGAGCAGAGCAAAAGAGGAACAATATCACACTCTCTTAAGATGTCTCCCTAAGAGCCAGAGATGAAAAGATGCCAGCAACTGCTACAGAAAAGAAAACTGCAAATAGTCACATAATAACTGTATGGCTGACAATCTCTTCAAAGTACCTTGATTAGCATCTGTTCAGGTCCCAGCACTGAAGCATCCACAGTATGAAGATAGTACCAGCTCTGATCACCAGCACAGTTCTGAGAACAAGCCTCAGAGACATTCAACCTCCTTCTTACTCTCTTGAGGTGTAACACCACCCACCTAGTGGATGAAGGGAAGGTGGTGGATGTAGGGTTTTTTTATTTTCGTAA
>NW_008795405.1:4460597-4503076 GCF_000699145.1 Aptenodytes forsteri | reverse complement strand
ACTCAGGGCACAAGGATAGAGTGGGAGAGGAGTGGCTGGAGAGCAGCCCTGCAGAAAGGGATCTCAGGGTGCTGGTTGACAGCAGGCTCAGTATGAGCCAGCAGTGTGCCCTGGCAGCCAAGCGGGGCAAACCACACCCTGGGGTGCATCAAACACAGTATAACCAGCCGGTCAAAAGGGGTGATTATCCCGCTGTATTCAGCGTTGGCGCGGCCTCACCTTGAGTACTGTGTGCAGTTCTGGGCCCCACAATTTGAGAAGGATGTCAAGGTCCTTGACTGGGTCCAGAGGAGGACAACAAAGCTGGTGAAAGGGCTGGAAGGCACGTCCTATGGGGAGTGGCTAAGAACTTTGGGGTTGTCTGGTTTGGAGAAAAGGAGGCTGAGGGGCGACCTCATTGCTCTCTACAGCTTCCTGAGGACGGGAGGCGGAGAGGGAGGTGCTGATCTCTTCTCCCTGGTATCCAGTGACAGGACGTGTGGGAATGGTTCAAAGCTGTGCCGGGGGAGGTTCAGACTGGACATGGGGAAGCATTTCTTTACAGAGCGCGCTGTCAAACACTGGAACAGGCTTCCTAGAGAGGTGGTTGACAGGCCTCACGCCTGTCAGTGTTTAAGAGGCATTTGGACAATGCCCTTAATAATATGCTTTAACTTTTGGTCAGCCCTGAAGCGGTCAGGCAGTTGGACTAGATGATCATTTTAGGTCCCTTCCAACTGAAAATATTCTATTCTATTCTAACTGGCATGGGAAAATGGGAATTTGGAGTAAATCAGCTTTATTGCAGCATTTTCCTTGCCTATTCTACAATTCCTCTAATTCCCCAGTGCTGTCAGGTTACTCAACTCTATCCCCACCACACATGTGGAATCAGACTTCCTCAAAGTTAATGAGACTAAAGTTTAGTAAAAGTACTTTCTTAGCAGCTTGGACATTAGTTACAAGAAAGTATAAGCCAGAGCTTCAAGACTCAAGCACTGAGTCGCCTTCCTGTTGAGATTCCTGGGAAACAGCTAAAGGACTACATTCATGGAAATAATTATGTTCTTGTGGTATTGTCACCAACAGCAGAGGTGAGAGGACTATGACATTAAACATTACAGACTTTGTCTTTTGTCTTATAAAAAGGGTGAAAAATCCCTTAATCATCTCCAAGCATCACTACCCTACATCACAAACATCAAGAATTCAGGTGTCAACTTGCCAAGAAAGTTGGAATTAACTGTTATTCTTTGCATTCGTGGCATAACTGTCATTCTGAATAACTGTTATTTCTTTTTATTTCTAGTTTCATTCACCATTATATCTCCTATCCTGATTCGCAAAATACTAATCCTAGAGGCAAATGACACAATGGAAGCCAAAGAATAGGTAAGGAAGCAATTGTAAAACTAGCTCTCTTTAACCCTTTAACAGCATGGAGAACGAGTGTTTAAAACCCTTAGAAATATCAGTACTTACTGGTCTTTTGTTTGCTTGTTTAGTTTTTCTCTAGAACCTGAGGAAATAAGCTCATTACGGTTCTGCCATACATATCTCTTTCCCTCTTTGCAACTCTTCTTTCACGTTGTCACAGTTCCAGCCAACATCTGCATTTTTCTTATCTTTGCCATATCTACATTACATTGTAAAGGCCTTCAGGCTGCAAACACAGCTGATTCATTGCTAAAAGCTTGTCTATGGCTCACTTTCTTTTCAGCAATATGTGCCTTTCAATAGTATTTTGAACAAAATACACACTACATAAATAAATTACTTAATCCATCAAAAAACTGGAACAAGCCAACTAGATAGGAGTTTTATCTGATAGTTTTTCTTCAAAGTAGATTTTTAAAATCTCTTCAGGAGAGTATGAAAACAGATGGGATACAAGTAATTGTAGTTCCTGGTCAAGCGCTAATAACTCCTGAGTGTTTCACGAGATGCTTATTGGAAATGCAAGGAGCAGAACATGCCATGCGATCGGTTAACTCCTGTTCCTTCCAAGATACAGGATCTCTTCCCAAAGAGGCAGACATCAAGCTTCTCCTTTCTTCCTTCAGTCCCTTCCTGTGTGAAACTTGGTTTTGGTTTTGTTTTGTTGGGTTGTCTTTTTTTTTTTCCTTCCTGCCTTCACACTTATTAATGAAATTTATTATCGATTTCCTGTTTACAAACACTGGATTGAAATAAGAATATTCCAATTAAGTGTTTATGTACGTGGCTCAATCCCTTCTGTCCGCTGTAGTGAGAACAGTCCACCTGTCTCATGCGGTGCACAGCTAAACAACTGAGCACAATCTCCTTTTGATCAGAGGCTGACACCTTTGGAGTGAAAGGCTCAGAGACATTCTGAGTGACACTACATAACAATATGGTAACAAGGTAGTGACTGCATACTACTAAGATGATCTTTACTGTGATTTTTGACTGGGTCTTTCTACACATTACAAATAACATACAAATTCAATTTCATAGCAGCAAGTTTGCACATTTATGAAATAACGAGTTGGTAATAATACCCAAAGTTAATAACATTCAGAATTGCACTGTATTTAGAGCAGTGTGCACGTACTCTCAGTATATACTTCTCAGTATATAATCAGTATAAACTTCTTGCAGCAGTAAACGTTGCTTCTAATCCTGTCCCCAATACATACTGCTTGTGGGAGTACGTGTAATGAATGGGAACCATTGGGGAGCAGGCGTTTCACAGCATGGTGATGGGCCCAATGTCCTCATAAGCAAATGTCACCTGAAGGTTTCTAAGACTTGGCTAGATAAAGTCAGAGCTGACCTGATTCAGTGTTGGTGACAGTCCTGCTCTGATTAGGAGGTTGGACTAGAGACTTCCACAGTCCCTTCTACCCACAGTTTCAACCACTCTTTCATTATCTCTTCTGAGTGCAAAGGATTCCATAACACATTATAACTAGGAACAATTTTATCACATCAAAGTAGCCTTCTTTGTATGACTAGTTGCTGCATCCCACCCCAAAACATGACAACACTACAGCAGATTTATGGCAGGAATCCATCCTCAGATGGAAGTGAAATAGCATTTTTAGGGATGGATAAATTTTGCTTACTGCAAATACGGTGCTCCATGCCTAAGGCTAAGAACATCTTTTCATAGACTGAGATAGTAAGGACCTCTGTTCATTTTTACTGTTTAAAAAAAAAAAAAAAGAGTTCTGTTATAGTACAAGAAAATGGTATGTTATATATAATATTTAATCTGAAGGAAAGAAGATAATGCACTGGAGTCAAACTAATCGCTGCAGTGCCTTGGTGATTGCCAAAGGAAAAATGCAAGAATACCGACCAGTTTCAGTGTTGGCTAGCTCTTGAGACAAGACCTTATCATTATTTGTGACAGTAACGTCAAAAAGACCAAGCAGAAGAGCTAGGTTTTCTCATTTTCTTTGGCCTAAGCCAGTATCTGCCAATCTAGCCTACACCCCATTCCCAACCAATTATCACCTCTTCCTGTCCTTACACCATGGTGGTGACGGGGTGCTTCACACTTCATTTACAGTCCTAGGACCCTTACTGACAAACAGTGCCTTATTAGTTGAGATGCGGTCTATGTAATACACATTTTCTGTATTGCATTTCCCTCGCCATAGCCTCATTCTATCAATTTTTCCTCCTGCAGTCCATCATGCACCACATAGTCCTTATTAGGATTTTGCCCTGGACAAAATTATTCAGATGCAACGTATAGATGGAGATAGAGCCACATGACTAAATGCTAGAGCCTTTAGTAATGAAATCCCATCAATGTATTATGGAAATCGAATGCAACCTGGTCACTGTTGCTATTTAATGTAATGTTTCACTGGGTACAGGAGAAGCAATTAGACTCTTGAAAATTGTGCTACCATCCCTCATAATAATCATAACGATCACCAGCAATGCAATATGTGGTGAGACTGATAACTGATTTTGTGTGCAATCCCTGTAAAAAAGCAGAAAAGAACCGAGGAGATTGGAGGACAGAAAGACATGTGAGGTGGTAGTGTTGTGGAGATGGAGTTGAGGGGGCTATGGAAAAAAAAAAAAAAGCAGTTAAGAGATTTGCAGCTCCTAGTTCAAATTTATACACCCTTTATACATCACCCTAATTAAGTCAAACCAAACCAAAAGCCTTGACCCAGACACTACCTCAGTAAATATACAACATTTGAATAATAAAAGTGCCAACACTAACAACAGAAGTTGATCACAATATACACAAGGAATGTAAACTCAAGGCCTTTCAAGCAGCAATGCCTTGATGTAATACCAGATTCTAAGTATTCACCCTGTAAATCATAAAGGATCTTAACTATTGAAAGGTTTTGGAACAGCATATGTAGTACAAGCAGTGGAATTTCCACTTCAGTATTTTAAAATTAAAGTGAACAAAAGACAAATAGAATTAAAAAAACCCCTCTAAATGACTAATTTGTTTTGCAAGAGAGGGACAAAAACCACTGAGAGTCATTTCTAGAGAAACAAGAAAACAACAGAAAAAAAAAATTGCTTAAGATTTACCCAAGATGTTTGTAGCAGTTTTGGACATAAGTGGATGACATAACTAGGAAGGATTCAGGTCCCTAGTGAAGGCAAGATACCCAGGCTGAGAAACACATCTGTGAAAGACTATCTATGGCCATTATGTGCTCCAAACCTTTCTAAAGGTCTCTGCATTAATTGGTCTTTCTGTTTACACTCATAAATAAGTGAGTAGCAGTCCTTCCGCAGCCGGATCTTGTATATACACTTTCTCTCTGCGGCTTGCGTTGGAGTGAAATATTTATTTCAAACAGCTTCACTGCATTTCTTCCATCTGAAATAAATATGAGCGACTCTGAAAGGTGAAAGTTTGAAAGTTTCAAGCAGGATTAATTCAGTGACGTAAGACAAACAGTTCTAGCAGATTATGAGACACAATTTACAAAGCATGTAAGAATGCCATTAAAGCTAGTTATGGGACAGCTAACTAGTGATTTCATAAATACCATACATATAGCCAAGGGACAATGAAGCATGGGAGGGCACATGCAGATGCAGAAGCGTATATAAACATCTGTTCATATCTGTTGCTTCCAGAACAAAACATCAGGGCTTTTCCTGGAAGATTTTTTAAAATAAAAATTAAAAGTTAATTGCTTGTAGCATCTCTACTGATGGACAGATGCATGTTACTCTAAAATTATTTATCTTGCTCCCAGGAAAGGTGCACATAAGCATTATGTGAAAATTTAGCCCTGGGGGGACAGCTATACCAATTCATCGTGGTAATTGCAGTCACAGTTCCTATTTCATCACTTGTAGTCCACTCTGTTCCGAGGAAGGTGCAAGAAAACTGCAATCAGTTATCCCTCCCTTGGGAATGCCAGTTTCTAACTGATCTCTAGATTTTAGCTTAAGTTACCTTTTCTCATGGTCTTTTTAGACCTTGGCTAATATGAATAACTATCTAGGAAAGCTGTTCAAAAAATGGTAACATTTGTGGTGACAATTTTCTAAATATACTGCATACATCCTGTTGTCGGCCTCAGCCATTTACGTCTCCTACATGTACTACACACAGCCAGACCTTGAAGGAGTTCAGTGTCACTGACCATATAATGAAAGCTAGAAACAGGAATTGGGAATCAGAAACACATTAAACACCACAGACTTTTCATCCTTAACTGAGGCTTTGTATCATTCCCACTGTAGCTAGTAGAAAAGTTGACACTGACTTCAAAAGTACAGGAGTTGGGACTGTTACTGGTATTATGAGCTCCCGGAATTGGAAAATAAAGAAGGATGGAGCCCACTGAGACATCAGAGGTGACTTTCTCAAATGTGATTTACTCTAGTCATTCTCTGTTTTTGTTTAGTACTTCTTTGGGTGTGCTTTGTAAGGCCCACAGGAATTTAAAATTATTGGCCTTTACCCTGACAGCAGGTGGCTCCTAAATTCTCCGAGTTTTCCTGTTCCTATACACTAAGAATGACAGAATGCAACTTTTGGTTTCAATGTTTCCAATTCAGGAATAAGCTCTTTCAGGGATGTCTGTGTACATTTTGTGGTTTAATGATTAAATGAACATTTGCTGACAAAAGTTTAATAAAAGTGTAGCAATTCCTTGTATTTACAGATCATCTTTTGCCAAACATCTCAAAGCACTCTATATAATGTTCATGACAGGAGCCTTTTAACTGTGTTTTGAAAGAGGTATCAGGACTATTTTGCAGAAAGGGAAACTGCAGCACAGAAAAAAAATTAAGACCTTTCTAGGCAATATGTTCAAAACTATAAACAAATCTTATAATTCCTAATTCTTGTCTTTAATTACCAGCCCATTGTTCACTGACACATCAGATAGTTAAGGTTCTGTGTCACCTCTTCTTAGAAAGGTTGCACTGCAGTAATTCAACCAAGTAGCACTGAAGCATTGTAACGTCCCCTCCTTAACCTTTCCCTTCTGCCTGCCTGCCGCTGATTCATACATAATCTACTGATGTATCTTTCTGCCTTTTGGCCTCCTGCTTGACAAGCTGGTGTAACCCATAATTTTTAGCAGACAGACTGACAAGAAACAATGGGAAGGATCAAATATGCTCACCTACATTTAATTAGTCTTCGACATGACTGCTTCATGTGAGAGCAAGGAAGGTTCGGAAACATCGAACAGAACGAAAGCCTCAAAATAGATCTGCATTCTTAATTTACTGCTGCCATCGACACAAAGGCTGCTGTAGTGAGGACCATCCCTGCACTTACAGGTCAGAACAGAATCTCAGAAGTCAGAAATGAGCAGATGTAGGTAGTCCATTATTCTAAAAGACCAAGTCATATCATTTCCCCAGCTCATTGCTTTTTCACAGCTTTATATCCTATAGCTTCAAATAACTTTACTTCTCATACCGCGCTTCTCAAGAGCCATTCACATTTACAGATAGGGAAACTAAGGCCAGAGAGCAGACAGCTGTGACAGATGCCCAGAAGAACATACTGCAAAACAGTGGCAAAGATGGGTCAGTTCAGGAATGCTTGCTCACAGTCCTTGAACCTCAGTCCATTAAACCTCAGTGGATTCTTCAAGCTACAAGCAGAACTTATACACCACACTAGGTCACTGAAATAAACACTAAAAATGAGACTTGTCAGTGAAAACTACAGTTCTTGAGGAATACACGTCCTATTTCTAAGCTGGTCTAGAGGACAGATCAATGCCAAAAACATTTCTGTGTTACGGCTCCTGTTTAGTTTTCCTTGTATTCTGGTAGCATATAAGCCTTCTACTAATCACTTTTCGCATTAGAAACAGATTTCCAGAATGACTGGGATGGAGATTTGCCTGATATTTGCAGCTGTAGGACCCACTGCTTAGAAAAATCTTGGATAATTTTCAAACCACTTCTCCTCCTCCCCCTTCAATTAGTCTTAATTTACCTCTGTCTTTTCTCCCTGTACTCCCACTCTTTTCATTCCCGCACCACAACCACTTTGGTTTTGATTAGGTGGTGATGATGGAGAGAGTATGTCTCTGCATTTCAGCAAGACAATTTTGCTTCAGGTAACAAAAAGACATTTGCTAATTTCTCTCTTGAGTGGGTCTTGGAGACTTTCCAAGGCTCAAAGAAAGAAAGTCTCGTTAACTACTTCTGCAGCATACAACTGTTACAAAGCTTCAGCTTATAGTTCAAGGCATTTTTATTATCCAAATTAGGCAATTCTTCCATCAGTTGGCACTATCTGCCAGCAAGAACATCAGAGCACGTTTCTCCTGCACACCTCTTGTTCCAAGGTTTGATGTAATAGCTGGCATCCTCTCCCTCTCTTTCATGCCTGCCAGCAAAAAAAACAGTGCACACATGGTACCCTTCCCCCACCATCACAGTCCACCTGCCACAGAACAAAGCTACTGTGGTGCACGGCTGCAGACACAAACACACCAAGACCAAACCTGACAAAACAGGGCCAGTGTGGGCACTGCTGTTCAGAAAGGGATTGCTGCTCTCAGAGCAAGGTGGAAGCAAGCAACCAAGCCAGCTTGCTCCCTGAAGCATCCTCCAGGCCACAGCTGCTTCCACGCATGCACCTAGGATGTTGAATTTGAAGGAGCCGCAGCATGGGCCCTGACAGCGCTGCCTGAACACACGTCACTGATGTCTGTTCATATTTGCACGTCCTCAGCTCACTGAAGTCACGCACAGCATTCAGGAAGCCAGCTGGATATTGCCTACTGACTACAGTTGGATCTGAATCGTGCCCCTGCTGAGCAGTATTGCAGTGGCAGCCTTAGGAAGAGCAGTGACAGGGCAGCTTTTAGCTGAGATGGTGAAGCCTCACATATGACACAGAAGGACGAGCTGGGAGTGTGCTAGGAGCTTAAGCTCTATGTCTCTCTGTGAGGACTGCCACACTGAGTGATGTGCTACAGCTGCCAGCCTGCAAACAGCTCACATGTTTAAGCAATCAAGAAACATTTATCTATTTAAATAATAACTGCCACCCAAGGATATTCCTTTAGCAAGGGTAAATACATCCTTACTGGCAAGTTCTACATAGGGTAACTGATGCACCATGAAGACAGGAGCCAACTCACTGCCTGTGCAAGGCAAGGTTATTGTGTCGTTAGCCCAGACAGATACAGCTTCTGTAGCCTTAACTGATCCATTAAAGACTATCTTGGAAGAGAGAGAGTGATCTAACCTGGGTTCTGTAAGGGTCTGTAAGTAATCAGAGGAGCTTCTTGCTATTTGTAATGGAAATTATTTTACCTGCATGTATAAACTTCTTTCACAGCATCATTAGATACACCTGTCTATTAATTGATTTGGCTTTTTTTCAATCCTCTAACCCTACTCTAGACCTTCACAGAGCACTGGGGTATGAGAACTTTTACTTTAGCCCCTACTACTCCTTTACAACTGGACACCTTCCTCTCTTCCTTTCCTCCCTAGCCTTTTTGTTACTGTGCACCAGCAATATTAAATTTATCAGTTTTCCTGTATACTTTACATTGTGCACGTCCTTCGTTTGCCTGGAGTTTTTTCCACTGTAGAGTAGGAATTTCTCAGCTTGTTGAAGAGGTCCCTGGTGGGGCAGCAGAGAGGGAAGACTACTAACAGTGCCAGAATAGGCGTGTCCCCAGACAGAGGATGATGGTCCCATGACACACAGTGCTTTTACTAATAATTTGGCCTTCAATTTACATTGAGACAAGAGGAATGTGCTGTGCCTTTTAGCTCTCTGCAGTAAAGTCCTGCTTGAGGAGTCAACTTAGGAGCTTTCAAAACTCTTCATATACCTTCCTTATTTGATAATCATCATCCTAAATTGTCAACACCAAGCTCGCTCATCCATCCTCATAAACAAGACTTTCCTAAATTATCTACTTTCTCCTATCATGCTCTATGGCTAGAAGGAGAAGCAGAATATTACAGGAGAAGGAAATATTTCCACAAAAGGGAGGCAGGTCACAATTTTTCTCTTCTACTTTCCACATTAGAATTACATGGTAATCCCTTAGCTGTACCTCCCAGAGAAGTGAGAAACATTCAAACATTCCCTTGGCATTATAGAGGCATCAGAGTAGAGCTGAATGTTGCATCTCAGACCCAGACCATTATCAAATACAGTGCATGTCACTGTAATCACATTTTTACCCTACTGCTTTGCAATGAAAACCTGCCAAGCCATTTCTACATAGTAGCTTCTATTCACAATTTATTTCTAAGCTCCGCATTTTTTCTTTTCCAATTCTGCCATTGGATTCTTTAGCAGCATCACTAACTGCCTTAATGGAGACACACCCTTCCAACCACAGCATCATGCACAGGAGGACTGAAAGATCAAATACCTCTCCCCCACACACTAGCTCCTACAAAACTGCCACACGTGGTCCCCACTTGCAGAACAAATGAAAATAAACAACTATTTTACCTCAGCTTCACTCTCAAACATAGCTGAGTTATTTTGACTGGATTTTTAAAAAATAATTCATCACTGAAAATTCTCCCCCTAATGCTAAAAATCCCTGAAAGTATACAAGACTGAAAACAAGACCGTAAAGTGGTGGTGTCACAACTTCACCTAGAAATGGCACACTTCTTCCCCACCCTTGATATGCCTCAAAGCCTGATAAACCAAATGTTATTCATTTACTTATGAAGACGTTATCTTTACATTCCCAGCAGCTTTAGCAAAACATGAAAAATATGGTTTTGACCTTGCCTGTCAACTCCTTAGGTCTCTGTTGCAGTTTAACCTCAGCCAGCAACTGAGCACCACACAGCTGCTCACTCACTCCCCGCCTCCCCCGCCCCCGGTGGGATGGGGGAGAGAATTGGAAGAGCACAAGTGGTAAAAACTCGTGGGTTGAGATAAAAACAGTTTAATAATTGAAAAAAAAAAAATCCTAATAATAACAACAACAATAAAATAAAATAGCATACAAAGCAAGCAATGCATGATGCAATTGCCCCCCTCCCGCTGCCCGATGCCCAGCCAGTCCCCGAGCAGCAGCCCCCCCGGCCAGCTTTCCCCCAGTTTATGTACTGAGCATGACTTCTTGTGCACCCTCCAGCCTCCTCAGTCGGTAGAGCATGGGAAGCTGAAAAGTCCTTGACTAGTGTGAGCACTAGTTAGCAAGGACTAAAACATTGGTGTGTTATCAACATTATTCTCATCCTAAATCCAAAACACAGCACTGTACCAGCTACTAGGAAGAAAATTAACTCTATCCCAGTCGAAACCAGGACAGTCTCTTTTTCCTCAGACCAAATCTGTATCTATCAAGATTAACTGCAAATGTATTTGCCAAAATGTGATTCCCTTTAAGATTATCACAATTGTACAATGATTGTTCCTTGAGCAAAATTACTTGCTGTTCCTAAGAGTTCACAGCAATTCTGAGTCAGAGATCAGTGCTGCAAAAGGTTTCAGGTACCTAACATTGCAAGAACATGGACTATGCTAGAAGTGAAAGAATGTACAAAGAAATTCAAGTTATCTTTGTCAGGATGAGAGCAAGCTTGCAAAAAAGAACTAGAGACAAGACAAGATCAAGCAGCATTTACTGATATATGAGGTGACAGATATACACCTATGGCATCTATGCCTGTATCTCCCCACCAGCAGTTCAGCATTCTCTAGTAGCAGCAAAATAACAGCAGCTGCATCTTACACTTCCAGTGGGATTTTAGCCACAAACAAATTGACCGCTTTCTTTGTTCCTCTGAATAGGAAGGAATGAAGACTGAGTCTCCCAGAGGAATAACTTGAATGCACAAAAACTAATGTAAGCCATTTATCACCACTCTGATGGCCTTTCCTAATGAATGTTCTCCAGGTACTGAAAAATAGCATGATCTTGTAACACATTTTGCTACCTTAGTGAAAGTACCTCTGACATCTTCTCTTTAACTATGGAATACGGAACAATGTAGGTTAAACCATGTAGTACCTTCTCTGGAGTGAAGCAGATTTATTCATACAAGGTCCTCCAGCAAAAAAATATTTTGTTGGAGCTAAATTGCTGAAGGGAACAAAATAAGGAAAAGCATTGAAACTTATAGCCGCTGGCTTACTAGTTCCAATCTTATCTATATAAGAAGACGCTGAAAGCCACCACTATCTATCAGAGGTTCAGTGGACTGCATGAAACCAGTAGGTGGAATTTAGTTCAGTTGCCAGTGGGCAAATATGTCCACCTTACAGAGTCAGTGAAGTGAACAATAATAACTTTCCCTTGCTTTTGACACTTTCACCAAAAAAAACCCAACCCCCAGACACTGACTGTCTCATAGACCCCCAAGAAGCAACCCAATCTGGTGCAGAAAGTCGGGGATACAAGAACTTTTCCATAGATCATGCCTGTGATATAATTGCTAATCAAATTAACAGAGACCATCATTATCCTTTTCACAGCCATCGTTAGCACAAAATTCAGTTAAAATACTAAGCAAAAATATAAAATCCTAACAACAACAAATTCTACAAAAAAACAAACCCACAAAAAACCCCCAACCCAAACCAATACCTCCTAAAACATTTTAATTAATATTGTCTCTAAAAAACCCCATCAGTATTTGATAATAATCTATGAACATGGAAAACTACCAATTAGCAATTATGTCTGGGAAAGGTTCACAGGGTTTGGTTTCTGCTATTATTTTGCCTATTACTACATTAATTATTTGTGTGCAAGTTTAGTTCAGAATTGCACATTCACATGCCCAGCAGCTCAAAGAGTTTGATTCCTGCGGAACCCCTCCCTTTCTGGCTGTATTGAGCAATGAAGTTGTCCAGCCATTCTGTGGTGCCGAAATGATGATCCAGTAAGGAGGTGATGGCATCAGATTTGATTTGTTAGCTTGTAGCCTGGTTTCTAGAACCCATGAATCCTTCTCATTAAATAACCATCCATCGTGTTGGAGATGATTAACTTCTGAAGTCAGAATTAAATCAGCATTGCATCTGCGCTGCTATTAGTACAGTTAATTTTCTGTTTGATGGCTGATATGCCAGGTGTCCATTGTTCAATGTAACTTAAAAAGTGAAAAAAAAAAATTGTGTGCACATGCTCTTCTTATTTCAATAACACGCTGGATTCAATTTTGTTTTAAAGAGTGGGTGAGAGCAATGGGAGTTATAATGGTATTGACCTTCCCCTCTGTGGAGGATGCTAATGCTGCAAAGCAATCAATATACTAAGACGACAACCTAAAAAAATGAAGCCACATTTTTCCCTTTCCTCCTTTAAGATTTTTATACTGATGATGTGCCAGGAAACTCATTTTACATTAGACCAATAATTCCTTCTATACGAAGTGAGTGTTACATTAGCAGCTGACAATCCGTCAGGGTCAAGACAGCCCTCTTGAGAAGGGAGCGATAAGAGACAGGTTGCAAAATGGAGACTTTCACTTATTTCATGAATATAAGAAATAAAGTTCCCAAAACAATAGTTACTCATCAACAAACAAACACCTAGATCACACAGCAATTCTCTCCATCTTCTGTTGAAACCACAGCTAGAAACCTATGGGCTGCTTCGAAAGGACAGAAAAAATCCACCAGCTTGCTGGCTGAGCATTCTTCTTTCTGCTGTCGCCAGTGCTTTCTGAGCAGAGTATAAGGTTTATCCTTTTGCTTATTAGGCAACAAGGTCTCTGCTAGATGTATCGTTAAAGCCGAAGTCTTCATAGTCAGGATTTAGGAAACCAGCTTTTGCACAAGAACAGATGGTGACCATATCGTGGACTCTTCTTCTAAGAAAAATACCGAAGAAGCCAGACTTCTCGTTAATGCTTCAGTGTTGGGCACAGGCATGAGGCATCAAGTTAGCTGTAGGTACTATGAACAGTAAACAGCGGAGACTCTGTGCAAAGGCCTAGAGTCTCCTCTACTTTGCATTCAGCAGATTTTGATGATGTTACTCACAGTTTTGTCTGCCTCAATTTACTCTTTACCGCTAGGTAAAGTGATGCAAGTTTGCTGCTTTTAGGAGTCTACCTCAACCAGTTATACCACTGTTAAATGATCAACACAATTACTGAAGCCACATGGGCACCTTCATGCAAATGAGATGAGAACTGATAGCAGTCAGAAGACAAGCGAAGCAACATGTGACAATTAGCCATTTTCCCCCAACTTTCAGCTCTCTTGTAGTGCCTAACCTCAGGAGCACTTGCTTTGTATCCCTCCACCTACACAGTGCAAAACAGGTTGAAGGACTGCTCAGGCAAAGGTGAGAAAAAGAGACAGCTGAGGAAGGGGTCATATACCGTAACAGCAACAGCCTGCCCAGTTAGGAGAACGTACCACCCAGCTATCTGACCCGTGGATGAGTGTCACCCACTTAGGAGAACGTACCACCCAGCTATCTGACCTGTGGATGAGTGTCACCGAGAGACATCCTTGTCATCTTGTCAGCAAGCATCTGAAAGTTAAGCAAATCCAACCTATCTGCAGCATGGAATTGCCATCATGAGGGAAAAGGACATCTTATGAAGGCCCATTAGCCTTCCTGGAATTTATAGATACTATTGTTTTAAACAAGAATAATTAAAAAGGCAAGAATACTTGTAGAAGAAAACTGTAGAGCAAGTTGATGGGACAGCAAGCATTAGTGTAAGCCATCAGCTTCTGTTTTGCTAGGTGTTTTTATCATGATGATCCTTTATTAGTTCAATCTTTAACCATTCAGAACTTACGAGCTGTACACATCTTTGAGTACTTAACCACACGGTTGTTTTAACTGCTCCTTCCTCCTTGTTAAATTCATTTGTCAGACTGGGCATTGATAAGTTGTCAGGGCTAGGTACTAAGTCTTACTGTGTTTTAGTTAGACACCTGGCATAATTTAGCCTTACTACTGAGTGTGACCTGTAGTCGTTGCAGTATTAGGAATGGAAGACTGGGAGAAACATTGTCATCTGAAAAATCTCAGTTTACTCAAAGAGATCGTAAAAGACCATATAGAAGAGGAAGGACTTTAGAGAACAGATTCCTTGGCATTACTTCCCCACCCCCACCAATTTCCTGGGACTTAACGAGGAAAACAGCTTAAAAATTGGTATACATATAGTATCTGTCCCCTTAACCTCTTTTAAAAGCCAAAATCAAATTAAATACCTTTCCTGAAAACAAAAACAGCCTTATAGCCTTACAGCCAATGTAGCAACTCGACTACATTAATGGAACCACTTCTCAAAACCAGTCTGGCATCCACACACTAAATATTCCATAGCATTTACTTGATTTTTATTATAGCCTTCTGCCATGCCATTGTTGTTATTTTACTGTACAGTTGCAGGCAGCTTGTTTTCACCATCAGGGACTCATTAAGAGTGAGCAATTTGGTGCTTAATGAGTTGTTAACCCTGAGTAAATATATTAAAATAATAGAGTGATAAATTCAAATTGAATTGCGTTGGGCTGGGTTTTTTGTTCAATAATGTCTTCTGTAGCAAGAGAAAGTACCATTTAAAAAGCAATTTTTGATAAAATATATTCCAGATTGCTCACACTTTCAATATACAATCTATCTTTCCTCTCTATGGTTTTCACTCTCTCATTTCCTGGGATTTCCTTTTGGTTTATATAGTTTCTTCAGCCATGGTGTAAGCTCTGATATGAAAGACATTTGGCCTATTCTCAAACACAGCTTTTAAATATTTGAATAATAATCTTCCCTGTGTTGCAGTTTCACTCCATTCCAAATACAATCTCCACAGGTTTAGAAAGGATCCGCTCCTGTTCTTTCGCAGGATTTGAATTTATAAGCAAAGCCATGTGAAATAAAAATATCAACACCCAGATTGTTCTTCTACTTGGATTTGTCTATGCCTAAGGACTGCTTAATCCCAAGTGTTCCTATACCACTTCCTCTTCATTTATGCCCTAACAAGAGGCAGTTGCCATACTCTAGATTGTTTAAATCAACTAGGTCAACAGAAGAACAAAACCAACAGCTGCTGGACACCTGCAAGTCTTAGTCTTGGTCCACTGAGTGAATCATTTAAGTGTCTGAAGCTTTAAAAGGAGCTGTTTGTAAACAGTTTGTATTTTTGCCTGCTACAAAGCTCCTATGACCAACCCAAAACTACCTGTGGACAATCGAGAATGAGGTACAACTGTTCTACACCATCAGCTTTCAGGTGCTGTCTGCAGGCACAGAAGTTTGAAAGGTAGCAGACCTCCAAGTTACATTATTCTAATTACCACCTTACTTTCTGCTCTCCACTGCACTGTTCTCCTGAGTTATGCTGCTCCTCTCTCAGGAAGTACAACCAAATACCAGAAGCTTTTTTGTTTTATTCAGTAGAACTATCCATGCTTGACAATGTACAGTTGGTGTGTTACACACTTCTGGGAAGCAGCTCTCAGAGTTGAAAATGAATGAAGTCTGCAAAACATTACAGTATTTTTTTCCTACAATATATCTACTGAATTTACTGACAAAACTAGTGTTGAAGTCGTTAATTTGGAGACAACATAACTGCAAAAAAATGAGCTAGATTTTACTTTTCTTGTACATTGGACAAGTTCTGAATATGATGTCAGCTGGGCCAAATGCTGACATCCTGATCCCAGTTTAATCCTTGCTATTGTTAACGGGTTCACCAACTGAACTGGTCCTCAGGGCTTAAAGGAAATAAATGCTGTAAAAGTAAGTTGTAAGAAAAGGTTAGGGGTGACAGGCTGAGATGGGAAAACAAACCTTGCAGGCAAACTTAAGGTTAAATAATTTTAACTATTTTTATTCCCTAATTTTGTTTGTTAGACTTGCAAATTTACAGAAGCTGTTATTGATTTGGAACCTTAAAAAGGCTTCTTACTTATTTATACAAAATTCTGACATTTGCACCTAACAAGTTCATATAGCGCCTTCAATAAGAAAAAGCAGAGGGAGCACAGATAGGAACAGTCTTGCATGGAAGAGCTTGAGTAAGATTTGCAATGGCTTTTTTCCCCCCATGGTTTTACTTGACAGATGTCACATACGAGAAAGACAAAAAACTGTCATTAAACACAAGCAGAAAGATGCTTTCTTGGAGTCAAAGAGCGGTGTTTTAGTGGCTGCATGTTGCTCAAAAATAATTTCCACAAAATAAATGAGTTTTCATAAGTAAGTGAAGAGGGTCTCTTTTAGGTCTTTTGTGAACCATGGGTTGACCTTGGTTAAGCATTATACTTCCCTTACATAAAAGGAGCAAAGGGATTCTGGGACAAAAACAAAACAAAACAACACAACACAGCAACTGTTGAGTTCAGAAAAAGAACAAATAACAATTTAAGTTGTCCTGTAAAATTAAGGGAAGCAGATACTGTGAACCCAAGCCAGAATTTGATGTAATACCACAAGACTAATATCACCGCTCTTGGAAAGAACTTACGGTGGTCTGACCAAATGCAAAAGACTTGAGGCTGCTGCTTTACTTCCGTACAGAGCTGAACTGGGGGCTATTGCTTCAGTTTACTAAAAAAAATGCTGCTAGGGGATTCAGGTATTTAAAATTACAAATGCTCAAAACCGTGAATATAAAGTTCCTTACGGACGGTTTACCAAATAAAATCCTAAAAAAAGACTTGCTATCTTAATTGTGGCTTCTCTTTGCAAAATTAAAACTGAGAGGATGCTCAGGCATGCTAGCTAATTGACACACACATTTCTCTAGAGTGAAAAAAAGAAAAAAAAAGAGTTCCTTCACTACTGTGGTAAGTAATCAAACTGAAATACAGTTATAAGAATGGAGTACAGCATCACGTGCTAAACCAACTGTTCTGACCCATGTACTGTTCACTCAGAATCAGACTCGTTTATGAGAACAGGTGAGTAAATGAACAAGCAAGGGAAAGATCCTTACAGCGAAGACAACAAAAATACACCCTCTTCTCCCTAAATGGCGTGCCAAATAGACAAATCAATGAAATGCAATCTCCTCAAATTGGGCTGGGTTGGCGTAGGCTGTATGACAGAGAATTGGCTGACCTAGTCTCATCTGATGCAATGCAATGAGAAGCTTGTGCTGACCCAGAGACAAAGCAGAGAAAAGAGCACAGAAATTGTGCAGTTTCTGCTAGAAAACACTCATCTTTCCACTGTTACGTTCATTTAGGGAAGCCTGCTAATCTTACGAGAGGTTAAGGCATGTTCTAGATTTCTCTTATGAACAAGAGGGCCTTTATTTCATCTTTACATATCAGAAATAATGAACAAGAAAGCCTGAAATCAATTTTTATCATTACAAAGCCAGTTTAATTCTGAAGACTTTGCTTACCTACTTCTTCCGAGGTCATTCTTTTTGTTGAATAAAAAGGATTAGCCTATTTCTATGCTCTGTCATAACAACAAAGGTCTGTAACTTTTCCTTTCCTTCTCTACAAAAACTGGTAACAATGTTTTAATGTGTAATACTAGGCAAGGTATAGAATGATAAAATACCAGGTTTTTATGGGCTAAAAGCTATGCACAACTCTCATTGATTCCTTTATTAAACAGATTTAGGCCAGTGCTCTCTCATCTGTATTTAACAATGTTACTCACAGAAGAAGAAAGTGGGAGAGCAGAGAGCGCGATGTTTATACCTTATACAGCAAACTAAAGCCAATGACAAGAAAACCAGAAAAGAGGTAATGCATGACAGCGGCAAGTTTTACTTGAAATTTTACTTGTATATTCTTGCAAACAAGGTATGAAAAATATTATAAGGCATTTATTTTATCTACCTCTCTCCCAGTGCAAAATTGTCTAACTTCTACTAGTACCTTCTCCGTTACTAAGACGGGATATAATTTCCTCAGGGAAGATACGATGTTTGTGAAGTAGTTTGCTTATGAAGCACTTGAAAGTCCTCAGGTGAAAGAGATGAGAGAAATCCAGAATGTTTTAATTATTCAGTGCATTTCCTAATGCTTTGTCCTGTTTTGTTTTATAGTATTCAAATCATTAGCAATACAAAGGGAAGTGGCAAAAATCCCAAATCTATAGCACAAACACAAGGGAAACCACTGTAGCATTTAAGCTTTACATTCCCCAATTTGCTGAATCTCAACAGCAGGAAGTTCCTCCTCCTAAGCAGTATCTGCATTTTCCTTTTCTTTAATTGCCATCCTTTCCTCCTTTTTATAACCTTTTGTTCACCCTACCAATTCTTTTCCTTTCTTGGTGGTTACACTCAGAATGGTTTTCGAGAGAGAAGACTGGATGAATTCACACCTCCAGTGGAGTTTTATTTGCAGAGATTGAAATTAAGGATATTGTAGTTATTTCTTTTATTATTTCAAAGATGCATTGAGGATTTTTTTTGCCTAAAACGTGTCCCAAATTCACTTTTGCATACTAAGCAATTAGAATGATAAGGAATTAAATTCTGAGCAGCCAACCTTCCACATCTAGCCTGCTTCTCCTGTAATACTGCTGGCATTATGCCACAGCAGGCAAAGAAAAATTAAACGCCTAAAAAGTCAGAGTATAAGTAGGCAGGCAAAGAAAAATTAAACGCCTAAAAATTCAGAGTATAAAGTAACTCTCTAATGACAACAAACAGTATTTGGACATCCATCTATTTTTCCAGGTAATTGATTGCCTCTTTATGATACCTTCAGAGACTTATGGCTGATGTTGCTTACAGTACACAGCACTACAAAGATGTAACTGGCTTAATCCTTTCATTTTACACTGAAAAGAGCAGCTGTCTCTTTGCAAACACGAACAGCCAGTAAGTTCCAGGAAAGCTACACAACACACATAGCCATTGCCAGAACAGTTTATAGGCAAAGTCAAGTTCAAAGGAAAGTAAGTGCAGGGCAATCAGCATTTTGAGACTGATGCTGAGGTGGGGAAGCCAGGCTGCGGTATTGTTTTCACCGAGTACTGTATTGTCTTCCAAAATAATTTTAACCTACCTTTTTCTTTTTTTAGAAGAATGGAGAGGAATAGGTTTTTTTGCAGGTGAAAAGGTTTGTTCGGACAAATTGCAGCTGGATAGGGATAGCTACAGACAGACACTTATGTGCCCTCATAAGCAAGGTGGCAATACTTCAGGTGTACGCTGCAACTTATTTGCAGCATCCTTTGTTTTTCAGCTCAGTCCTGCCCTTCAACATTACCCATATAGCTTTTCTCCACTTAATACTCATTGCTATTACTTGCATTGTAAGGTTGCTTCAACCTTACAATGTTGTTGCACTGTAATACTCCTAGTTGAGCCTGCTACAAGGCCCTGTTAATGCACATCCAGTACTTGATCATTCCTGCCTCAGTTCTGGCAAACCATTTCTGCTGTTTCAAACCTTCCTGCCAGCTTTGGAAACATACCTTAGCCTTGCACCATCCCTGCTGCTTCAGGTCTCAAGCCCTGGACACATAACTCACCTTAGTCTTAATTTTCACCATGACTTCTGTTTGAAAAGTTACTAACTACATCAAAATGCCTTTTTTCTAGCAAGGTGCACTCTTCCTTGACTTCCAGTCCAAGACCTTTGTACCTTCCAACTCAAACCCCTGAAGTTTAAATACTCTATGAAATTCCACAGTGAATATCCATCCATCTTCAGGCAATGACTGCTACTGCCAAAGTGTGAGGTCCATTGCATGCTCTGTGGCTACCGGTCCCCCTCAGCCTCCCTGCCTCCCGAGTGCAAGAAATCTGTCACTGTAATTCATAAGCATAAAAAACAGTCACATTAAAGGAAAAAAAATGGGACCTCTCACACTCCTCTGATCCCATTTGCCCTCCCACAGATGCACAGCACATGGACCGCTACATGTTCTGCTTCCTGGATAGGTGATGCCAATGCAGCTGTTGATTGTTGCTGAGTATGTATGGATGCACCTGTTTCTCACAGACCTAAGCACACAATTTATAATGGACAGGAAAAAGCTGTAAGGGTGGATTAGACAAAATACAGCTTCTTTCCTTTGTTCCCTCCCTCCCCCACAAATAACCAAACAAAAATGTTCTTCATTCAAGCCAAGAAGAAACAAACAAAAAATAGAATCACTAAACCAAACTCTCCTCTGAGTAAATCATCTACAAAAGTCAAGCTTAGAGATGCTCCCACCTAACGGGGAAGCAGACAAAGGGGCTGTATATTTGTGTAACTCCTCTTATTTTTAATACCTTTACCAGAAACAAGAGTGTGTGCAAACAGCTAAGCTGAAACTGTAGCTATATAGGGGTGATGCAGCGCACTGCCAACAAGGTGACACTGAAGAACCCCGAGGTTCAGGGATATGGGAGGGGGACAAGTGAGTTCTGCAGGTGAAATGGTCTTGATTTTAAATTGCATATAGGAGGTATGCAAAGAGAACAGAGTCACAGCTTAATTATCTAGAAGCAGAAAGTTAATTTATGTGATAAACAAAGGTAAAAGTTTTTGATGAATAAGAACAACAGAGAAATGGTCAGTACCTTTGAAAACCAGCTGCCTTCTGCATAAAATGGAAAAAAGACTGATCTACCAAGCACAGGGCTGTAAGGTTTAGTTCATGAACAATTACAAGGCTTTTTCAAACCATTAGTTAAAAAATGCTTGAGACCTACAAATACTAAGATCTGACCCATTACCTAGATGACACAGCATACTAACCAACCCAGCAGCTCTAACATAGGTCAAAACAAGCTGTTTCCTTGTAGATCAACTAGGATATGAAATGCTTCAGCTCTTTGACAGACCATACATTGATCTTCTCTGCCTGCTTTCTGGCTGGGGACATACCAGACAATAATTTGTTATTACATATCTCCTGATCAGAAAGAGACAGGCATGTGGTAAGGTTATACATAGAAAAAGATTTTCTCCTTCATTTAGTTATGTTGGTGGCCTGGAGCACCTGCCTCACTATCATTTTGGAGAATATTCACTGTGGAAAGGAATGAAATCCAAATAAAGGAAGAGTTTGTTTCTCATACCATCAGAGGACCTCAGTGGATTGTGAGAAGTTATCTACTCTAGTCCGACTGGCCATGGTCACAATAATGCCTACAGATTAGGATATAAATGGGCTGCCTACATGGGAAATGAATATACGTCTTCCAAGCATCTTCCTAGCTTTTGTCAGGTAGCTGTTTTCATATCTACACATTGTCTCCCTTTGTGTCACTAAGTCCACATACATTACTCTGCAGCATATGTTCAACTCTTTATGGCTGCCTATTTTTCTCTGTATGTCTCCCCATTTGTGAGAAGTCAGATCATATGTCTACAGCAGCCATACAAGTACTATCTTTCCCCATGTAACTACTGCTCAGGAGCTTTTAAATTCACCTTTTTGAATAACTCCACAGGAGCCTTGAGGAAAGTGAGTTTTTAAATTATCTACTTTTCTCTTTCCTTCCCTTTTTCCCTTCGCTCCAGATCAAAAGTTACAAGGTAGTGCCAGAGTGGGACAAGTCTTTTTCCAACATTCCCAAACTGAAGCAATCCTACATGCCTTTGTTCTTTTCCTTAAAACTGGCCAGAAAAGAATAAAACTGGTTTTGCACAATTTCCTGCTGTGTAGGTTTCTTCCTCCTCCTCCTCCTTTCTGGGAAAAAAGGTAAGTCTGTTGAAAAAAAGAAGAATGAAAAAAGGCAGCTTTACTGACTGATCGGTTTCCCAGCAGACAGCCTATTGTGTCTGAATCACATCTTCCTACTTGGATTGTGAGTGGGTGATTGACTGAAAACATTTGTTAGTGACTGCGAATGCATTTTGAATAGTCAAGAAGCAGGATTTTTTTCCAAAGGCATATTTATTCAAACTTTTATGCAGCTGGATACATCTGCTAGGGATGAGACTCAGAGGTGCTTTGTGGGCAGAAAAGATCAAGGATATTAACAGCTTTCCTAGATGATGGAAAGAGACATGCAAAGTCCTGAAAAGATCAGCACCTACCATCTCCCCTTTTCCAGCCTAGCCCTGACAGTTTCTTTTCATATCTGTTCAGGAACATCCTCTCTCACTACCTTCAATTCATTGCCCTATACTGAAGTGTAGTGCCTCTATGCATTGTTAATCTGCCATCACATCTGGTTTTAGAGGTGACCAAATTGTACAGATGGGTGCAGTGACTCATGTCAATACAAAATCTTAATGTTCTTTCTGAATCCATCAGGATGACAGGAATAATGCTGTTAGAAGAGTATCGGTAGCATGTTTGTCAGCATAAGATCACCTGAAACTCTGGACTTGGCTGCAGCACTTAGAGTAGAGGAAAAAGAAAGATTTGTTTGGGAACTCTGCAGGAGCTGGGAGCTGCCGCCTATCACAGAGATCAGGTATTTCTGTGATTAACAGACGATTACCTGATTATGACCAGGTGACAGTCCCTGCCCTACGTGAATGTGTTATGGAACTCCAAACCCCAAGGCAGCAAGCCTTGGACTCTTGATTTTCTGAGTGGAAGCAATCCTTCAACCAATTTGACCCACATTACCTGCAGATACACAACAGGGAACAGATACTACCAATGAGCTACAAATTGCTTTTATGCAAGGAAGTGGAGTCCCACTGAGGTCCTGGGGACCTGAATGCCCTACAATGATGGCACAGCAATGTTCAACAGAAATACCACAGGGGACTGCCTGGATGGAAGAGAGCATTCAGCCTGGTGAGGAAGTGACAAAGGATTATGAGTCAGGGTCTGCCTATAGCAGGCCTCCAGGCCAACCTGATTAGCCTGACTTTAACCCACATGCCTGGTCCAAAAGCAACAACAGCAGATGAAAACACTGAAACTTCTTTATGATCTGCTTCAAAAAGTGATTAGCAAAAAGCAGCAGGAAGGATGCTGGCGTGTCACTCTGAGCCCATGTTGCAAGAGACAGGGTTCAGTCATACAAAAATAATTTCTACTTCCCCTGCACATGCTGTGACACAGAGGACATAAGATGCCTTACTAAGCAGCTTCAGTACTGGAAAGAGCAATTTATACAAGCCTAGTAGAGCTGAGTGGAAATGTGCAGAAACTCTTCAAAGGAGTCATCTCAAAGAATTTTAAATAGTACAAATGGAGAAAAACAGAAAGCAGGGAGAAGTTCTATAATGTTTGTTATATCCAGGATCAATGGCTAAAGACAGACAAGGAAAGTGTCTGTCACCGAAACACTTTGAATTTTTCATCAAGAATTCTAGCTGATCCTGGATTTAAACTTTTTGCTTATGTTTAAGATGGCTGTGCTTGACTTCAAATTCCTGGTTTCTGCTTTGAGCAGAAAAAAGAGGCAGCGACAGAGCCAAGTAGTTATTAGAAAGCAAAAGAGGGAGGAATTTACTATTCCAGTCCTCTTTTTTCTCTCTGTCACTCACCTACAACCTAGTCCTCATTCTTCCCTCCCAAAGTCACTAACCATTTTTAAGAAGAAGCTGGAGGAAAACAGCTGTGATTTGCTGTAACTGTATATGTACATCAGCCTCTTAACCTTTCACTGCAAGACCAGCTTACCAGGAGCGAGAAATTTTGACAAAGTTATGTGAGATTTTTTTTACTCTGATGAGGTAGTATTTTCTGTAGGCATTTACAGTGTGAAACAGTGAGGAATACAAGACATCTTGCAGGAAGCTCTACTGTAAGAGTTTCAGCCCTGGTTCTATTCTCAACCGGGCAAGAGAATTCAAGTCTGGTCTTGAAGCACCTCCACTGAATCTTGTGATGATGAGCCAGAGCATTTGGCAGCATTAAAACTTTATTAACAATGCATTATGGGCAGTCAGCTACCTTTGTATTTAATATTCTTCAGTTTTTGCTGTCTCAAACTCACCCATTTCCACAGCAGTCAGTCACCTGCACTCTGACAATCCATCAGCTTATTTAAATACCGAAGCATGAGAGGTTTCTTACTAAGGATAGAAATGCAGGTCTGTAACCTCAAAAAAATACTCTTGGTGATATTAACATTGGAATTTGATCTGTGTGAAAGTTCCTGTGACCATGACATGCCCAGCCTGAGAGAGAGAGTTGATGAAAGTAAAATTTAAATCAAAGACAAATGGTTAAAAACAACATGTGAAGACCTAAAAGCACTAGGGAACAGAACCCATACGCACCCTCAATTACTGTAAGGCAAGCCAGAATTAACATAGATCAAGATAAAAAATGAACTATGGTTACTTATAACACATTTTGGATTGTGCAGTTCTACTTTTTGTTGCTTTTTTTTCTTGGGCAGGAGGGAGCTACAGCAAATTTTGCCAGCTATAACTTTCGAGACTTCTGTTCATTTTGAAATGATACATCACGAACTGTGACACTTGTGCTTCAGACCTGATCACAGTACAGTGGAAATTGTGTTCTTTCTTCATTGTGCTTACAGTGATGCAAAGTCTTTATTTATATTGGTTTAAGAAGCAGAAGAATCAGCTCTAAGACTTCAGTGATCTCTGCGTAAATCTGAATTCATTCTTTTTTAATGAAAACCTTCTAGTTATTTTGTTTTAAATAGGGTAACAGCAAAAGACAAAGTCTTACTGTAACTGTTGGGCTGAGGATACAGTCATTGCAAAGGATAAGCATCTGCTCAGCTTGAGATATACGCAAATGTAAATCCAAAATGAAAAAAGTTACAGGGGTTATTTCATTGCGCAATTCTTTCTTCCCTCCCACCACTTCAAAAACACCAGGGCTAGCTGGGGGGAAAAAAAAAAAAAAAAAAAATCACAGGCGGCATAGACAGTATCACAGCTCCTGTGATAGCTCTAAGGTCTCCCTGACATGTTTTTCATTCTAAATTGTGGTGCAAATGTTAAGCTTTCATTAAAAGGGAAGAAAAGAAACATTTTTTTATCTCTTTGCTTTGGAAAGAAAGAGCTGTCAAAATACAACCAGATCTTGTGATGGTGTCCTGTAAACCCAATTTTACAGAAAACTCTCTGCAGCCAGACAATGGCAACCTATAAGATGGAATTCAGCCTCCATCTGTGCCATTACTGTCAATTATGGACCCTTTAAACGTTAATATTACCAAAGAGAAAATTTAACTAAAAAAAAAAAAAAAGAAAGAAAAAAGCAATACAATTAAATGCAAAATCCCCAACATTTATGCAGCATAGCTACACAGTTAAAATGAGAAAGAGAGAGATGGTGGTTGGGGGGTTGTGTACATTTTTCTAAAGTGTCATTTAACATTAGTCTGCACCTAAAGTAAGCCAATTTAATTTCCCCTACAGAACAAGTCTTTTGGTTTTCAAGGCATAGCAGTTTCTATCCATGCTAAGAGAAAGAGTAGGTGTTGTGAAAATCAGAAACCATTGCACAACAGGAGGTCTTATGTTCCACCTATGTTACCCTAAATATTTAGCTAGCAAAATGAAGGCTAAAAAGCTGTGCTTTTCCTATCCATAAGTTTCCCTAGAGCGAGGAGCGGCAGAAGGAGAGAGAAAGAAAAATAAAGCTAAAGGATAACACTGGCCGAAAAAGAAATGGCTCTACAGGAGCTAAAAACACACTATGGGATGCGAATTAGAAACTGTCTCCTCATTACAGGACTTGGGTTCTGTAGCAGCTTTTCAATAACACCGTAGAAGAAGAAATCCAACAAGTTAAGAGGCAGAGTAGTATTATTATTGAACGGAATTAAATGACACAGCTACTTGCAATAGCAATGGCTTGGGCTCGGTGACCCACGGGTCTTTTCCAGCCCCAAGGCCTACATTCTAAAGGAAAGAAATTAAGCTATGTCAGTAAGAGAAACCACTTAGCCTACCACCATCTAGATCACAGCGACAATGTTGTACTTGTGCTTCCTGCAGCGCTGATGTGCGTTCCTGCAGCCTTGTTGAGCGCTCAGGCAAGGAGCTCACACCTGAAGTCAGTCCCTTACAGAACAGGACTATGGTCAGTGATAACACCAGGGTTCATTCCTGTGAGCTAATAGAGATGCCAAACACAGTCAGGGAACTAACTGGGAAGATTTACTGGAAAATGGGAAACAGATACTATGCTGTGCCATTTTTTTGCTATGAAAACTCATCAGCTGGCCTGGCAAGGTATAATCTTCCTAGACAACCCAAAGTAACAGCAGTCTGACAATATAGATTCCCTGTCAGAATAATCGCTATCGTGCTATTATATAGCAGGCCCTATGAACCCGGCTGTCTTTTTAGTGGTGGCAGCTCAAGATCTTGCTGTGGGAAACCCATTCTCTCTCACTCCCACCCATGCTAAATGCCATTACAAGCCAACATTCCCCTATTAATATCACTCCACTTGTACATTACATATGATGCTTATGTGTAAATAACACCCTCAGATACAGTGGGAGCAATCTGAGCTTTCTGATGAGACTGAAAACCGGCTGCAGATTTCACGTTTTTCATGTAATGACTTGTTTTCCTCAGTCTCTGCTGTACACAGCATATCTGGGAGATGGGCTTCAAAGTTTCTGTTTTAGTTTAGCCAAAATTACCATTTCAAGCTTTAATATACTACCTTCCTGGAACAGAATCATCTCCCAAGCACACAAATGTCTGCTCTAAGTAGCAAACCCTACTAAATAAATTTGAGACTGTGTGTAAGGAAAGAAGAAAGAATGTGAAGACATATACAAGTGTTGCACAGCAGGACCAGCAAGGTTGCAGGGCAGCTTGAATGTGAACATCTAGGAAGAACAGGATTTTGAAACTGTTTTGTTTGCTGGTTGCAAAGGCACTGGAGAAACAGTAAATACATACAAATTGTATCTCTTCCATGACACTGCACCTACCTGAAACCTCTCACCTGTTTTATACCACATGCTGCCATTCCAAGTCACTAGAAAAAAATGAATCAGAAGATGCAGAGCTGCCCACGTGGCATCCCTTCCCCCTTAAAGCTTATCAAATTTTTCCCACCTAAAAGGTTTCAGTTCTGTTTTGGTTCAGGCTGGATACTACTTTGTCCGAACAAAACTGTAGCAGGAAGCGTCTGCTAAACACTTAGAAGAAGAGGCTAGCTTTCTAGACTAGCAGATGCTTACACACTGCAAATCACTTGTGGCATGTACACAAATGAAATAGTGCAAAGAAACATAAACCCACCTTGGTTTTATTTAGTGTTTTATGTAGCAAAGCACTTTTTACTCCATCCATTCACACTGGAGTGTGCACTACCTCACAGGGAGCACAGAGACAGCTTCCCTTCTAGCAGTTGTCTACAACACAGGAAGGGAATACTGTAGGAAGCAGCTTTGGTTGGAGAATGACATCTCAAAGTCTATCCAAGCCAATGCATGAACACCACGATATGAGACTCCTCGTGCTGTACAGAATGTACCCTTAACAGCAAACCTTAATTTGTACCTAGTGGGACAGTACCAAATAAAGTAATTTGTAAAACCTTTGCTTTCATCATAAGTAAATCTTGCAAATACTGGATAGTTCCCAATCCAATGACTTTTGTAGAGTCCAAGAATATCCTAAGAGAAGACTGTCAAAGGAACACCCGTTATAGCATTTGTTACTAAATTACACCCAAAACTTGAGAATAATAGTCCCTATTATGCAAGGCTTATAATTCAACTTTTCATTTGACATCTCCTTTGTATACCTCTGAACCAAACAGGCTGCCTTTTCTGAATGGAACAACAGTTCTCATTTCATATATCTCATTGAAGCAACACCTCTATAGAAGAGATGGGTCTCCTTTGCACTACCCTCTATGAAAAGAAGTGTCATTTAAGCACGAGGCCTTTATTACAACTGCAAATGGAAAAGTAACCAGCATGGCTTTCTGATCCCAGCAGAATCTTTGTCTGCTTGCTTCTACTTGTATGCAGTTGCAGGATCAAAGTCTGAGGAAGAATAAAGAAATAAGGATAATCTTAGAAAAGCTAAAAGCCAATACTTATCCCCCCAACTTCTGTTACTTCTTTCCCCTGATGTTAGCTGGGAGATAGTGATGGGTTGTGTACATGCACACATGCACATAGAGACCCCTTGCACAACTGTAGAAGAAAACCTAATTTCAGGAGTGCAGGCAGCTGCACAGAACTCAACAAGTAAACTATATCTGTACATAATCCCACAGTGCTCTCAACAACTCCAAGAGTGTTTATTGGACATCTGCCCCAGTAGCATAACATTGCAACATTTACAATCCCCAACCCTCTTTCTACTGTACAATTCAAGAAGAAACCAACACACCACTTAAGCGATTGGTTTTTGTCTGGCTGCTGCATGATGCCATCTGGGCTACAATTTTCTTTCCCCAAGCTATAAAGTCAGGATGGCGCAGAGCTATTTTGGAGGATGGCTACTGCATACCCATCACAACTTGAAGCCATTTTCTTCCACTAATAGAAAAGAGAAAGACACTGAAGTAATGCAGTTTGTTTGTGGAATTGACTTTAGCTACCTAACTCTAAATTACTATAGTTTGCCTTCCACTTAGGAAGAAGAAAGGGGAGCAGAAAGGCACCATTAAATGATTATGTTAGCATGCACATGACAGCTGGAAGAAATCCTGTGTGATAAGAATGAGGCGCTTTCTAGGTTTGCAAAGGTAGAAAAGCATAGCACTGACAACTGGTGTAATACCAAGAATAGGCTTCTGCCTCTTTACTGTGAAGAAAATAACAAATACACAGTTTAATTCAAAACATAACCTCATACACCCAAAAAAGTTAAACATACACATTGTACAAGTTACCCCTATTCCAACAAAAGGGAGCATCCACAAAAACAGACATTCTCTTCCACACAAAACTCACAGACAACTATTGAGAAGTAGAATTGCCAAGCATACTGAGATCCATAGGTTTCTAATGTCAGCTGTCCTTCAAGGCAATATCCTTTGGTACCCACAGGTCAGTGTGCCCCTTTTCTACCCCTCCTTGAAGGGTAAGTGTGGTGGTGCTCAAACTGTGCTAACTTCTGCAACTGCATCAATCATAAATGCTTAGGCCATCAAACTGCCTCTGTAGATATGTAAGATGGGAAAAGATGACTGCCCAACTTGACGAACTAAGGAACAGACTAAGTTTTCAAACAAAGCTTAAAAAAGTTCTGCTTTTTCTTAACATAAATAAGTATTTCCTGGATTAGGACAATGCTGGAGGAGGAATTCTGGAGAAGGGTTTGTCAGAACCAGATAACCCCAAGTTTATGTGCTAGAATGTCCTTAGAGAGGAGAAAAAGGATCATGTAAAGGAATAGACAGATCAAATCCAAATTAGATTACGATGACAACTGCCTGAGGGAAATACATTCTGGTGAGATTTCTAGCCCATCAATCTCTTACAGATCCTTATATGAGAAATCTTAAAAGAGCTTCATATCAGGCTCAGTACTCCAGAGTCTTCTCAGTTGTCACTGTTACAGGAAGATAGGTTGCAGCCATAAATCAGCCAGGGAGGAGAGGCTGCTTGTGGCTAGCACATGACTATGCTGGGACTGTGATCTTTGCTCTCTGGCAGCTGTGTCAGTTTTCCTACACTACACAGTACCCATCTCCACATAAGAAAACCTGTCTTAGCTTTCACTGTGCTAAACGCTACCAAGATCAATGGCACAAGTGACCTTTTTATTTCAATAACATAGGCAACACTGCTCAACAGACACATACAATTGAGACGTTTTTGTTTGTTTAAAGGACATGAGCCCCTATATTCAGAAATGTTTGATACAGGCACACATATCTATGAAGAGGAACTGGTTTAGATCTAATGATCAGAGATTGTAACGCTCAGCCTCTCAGGCCCTTTTATTACATCTCAGAAGTAAGCAGGTTGTAACGAGTGTATCGCATCCTGCATGTGCTGTAACCAGGACAATGGTTCCTTCCATTACTGTTTTCTTTCCCTTATGATGGGAACTGTACTGGAGAAGAGGTTTTTGTCAGTGGGAGAGCAGATCACAGTGCTACTTTGTCACACCTCGCAGATAGGTATCCTCCACTTTTCTCACTGCCCCAGGTAGCTCAGACCCCATCTTCTACCTTTATTTCCCCTAAACATACAAGATTTTGTCTCTTTTCCTCTTACTACATTCCTCTCTACATTGCACATTCCTTTTTTATTTTATTTAAAACTAGTAAAGCTGTTATTCAGCAGCTGGGAGAAAAGAGATTTGATGAGACTCATCTATTGTTGAGACCATGCTGACCTGGATCTTTCACTCTTCTCTCTCTCCCCAGTGAGCCGCAGTAATAAGAGCTCAGCAGCTCTAAAAGCAATCGATACAGAGATGACGTGGGCAATTACCAGCTGGGACAACTCAGAGGACTTCAGTAAAAAAATAAAGAAAAGACAAATAAGTTTTCTGAAGCCAAAGTATTCCACCAGAAACCTTTGTTGGGGTGGAAGGGCACAAAGGGTGGTGGTGGGGAAATAAATCAAGGTCTAAGGCAGGTAAGGAAGACTGCAAGGAGGGCATGAGAAGTAGTATGCAAACTGGCACAACAGAAAGACAAGGATCCAAAGACACAAGGACCAAACCTGAGTTTGTTCCAGCAACTTGTCTGCACCACTATAACTCCACTGACTACAGTGGTGCAGTGGAAGAATCAGCATATCTTCAGAGGAAGTAGCAGGGTACAATAGCAGGGCTAACACGTGGACTAGGAAAAATGATAATTCAAAATCACAGAAGTGCAGAGTAAAACACATGTGACTTTGTATTTATTATGGGAATTCAAAGAGGACAAGGAGTGCCACTCTGACAGTACTTTCTCACAGGAAATTGTGATTCACAAGATAGGTATACCATAGCAAGACTTTTAGCATGCTTCAGTCCCCACCTGTTGGACAAAAATGGCTTATCTGCCGGTAAGTTCAACTGCACAGCAAGCCAGAATAGAAGAGAGCCAGCCAGGCTGAGAGTTGCCTCAACAATTTGCAGCCATTCTATCCACAGGTACAAAGAAGTACCTTTAATCAGCTGAGATAATTTCATAATACAATTAAATCAGGAAACCTAGTGAAGACAAGTAAATTCATACACGGCCATAAGATACCTCTCCACGTACAGCAGTCCTCAGATGTAGTAATGAACAAACTCATCTCTGGAGCAACTCCACTGAAGTTATTCCATCTCCTCACTTGAGATGCAGATTTTGAGAGACTGAAAGCAGATGGTTGGTAAATCAGTGACAGCTGGGAACATGCTTTGAGTTCCTAGTGTCACTGCTGTAGGCAACAGAGAATGTTGCCTTCCCAACCGAGGAGATTACTGGTTCGGACCTCACCACCAGGAAAATTATTTTTAAAAAAGAGGAATGGGCTCTTCCACCAGCCAGTTACTCCTCTTGGACCCTTTGAGAACTGGAGCTGACAAACAAATAGGTCTTTGACGTCACTACTTGGTACTTAGAGCAAGAGGAGCTGACATGTTGCCTCTTTGCCCAAGCTGTGCTACTCCCACTGTTGGAATCAAACGCCATCATTAACTTGGAATGTTTACAAACTCACAGCCATACTAAGGTATACCTTGAGGACATATTAACACAGCCATTCCACTTCTCCTCTCCATTTCAACCCCCACGCAGAAAGCCCGCAGCATCACAGCAAGCAGCTCGCACTTCAACACTTCCCCTTCCCTGGGGCCAAGACTAAATCCATTTCCCTGAGGAAGGCTGAGAGGAAGAGCACTGCAGTTACAGCAGCATCCCAGGTTCTCCCATCACTCTTCAAGATGTTAATATAATCCTGAAGTGCCAGAAAGCTCAAAACCCTCATATTCATCATCTCACTAATGCTGTACTTCCACCAGTCCCATTAACGTAAAATAGTGCTTATTGAAAGGAATTTTTAACGGCTGCCCTCTTGCACATCCGTTGAAAGAAATATTCTCCCAGATCAAACTGTTTGCATTTGCTTTGCTTGACTGGTTTCTTTTGCTTTCCCATCTCCCCCTTTTTATTTATATAGACATTCCTTACTCCTTCAACTATCTAATTTCCTTCCCTCCTTTTACCCCTCCATCTCCGTCACAGAGTGTTTGAGAAACCTGCAGCCTTTCCCTCTCCTATCAAAACCGTGCCAGAGGTAGCAAACGAGATGTCCTGAGACTGCAGCGCAGCCCAGCAGAACTATCATGGCTCGCAAAACCATTTCACCACATGGTGCTCTGTATCTAACAGCTCTATACAAGCCTCCTGCACCCTCAGGGGGTTCAACCCAGGCTTCGGTGGCAGCAGGCAGGTGGTCTGGAGAATCCCTGACTCTTCAGTACTTCCTATAGGGCTGGAGGTGGGGGGGAAGGAGTATAAATATTTCTTGTCTGTCAGTGACAATAAAAAAGGGAAAACAAGTGGCATCTGCTGCTAATGACAAACGATGAGCTCAGGTTCAGAAAAGCTCATTCACACTGTAAGCAGATAGGATACATATGGACTCTGAAATCCTGAGCAGCTTAAGACACTGGCAAAATCTGGATGAGGGGAAAGAGGAAGACAACCACGGCAAAGCAGAGGGAGCTGCAGCTGGTGCTGTCTATGTCAGGTTCAGGACCTCTACCCTGGCATGTTTTTCCCCCTTCATCTCACAACTTCCCTGAACTAAAATTCTGGCTGCATACAAACGCTGGATGCTCAGCTGTTGATAAGAGATTCCAGTCTTGTTTGAGACCTGCAAAGTTCAGGAAGCAGCGACTAAAAGTGCAGACTATTATGCTATTAATCAAAGGGCAGAGGCTGTGTCAGGATTAATCTAGGACGACAGAGATAAGCCGGGCCTTAGCCACAGGACTTCTAGTACCAACCTCCAAATATGGGGTTTCTGCCTGTTCATTAACATCCATGTATGATCCCGGCACTTCTGCTATGATGGAGTCCCCAGTAGCCATCACTGGTTCTGTGAAAATACTGTGCCCATGTGCCTGTGCTGTGCCAGGGGCATACACATCTGCTCGGAGGCTAAAAAGGGAGCAAGTCACCGTGGTTCCTATAGTAATGAGATTCTCTAAGGGGGCAACTATTGCATCCATTTTTCCAACATCAACCCCTCTCCAGTAGCAACTGGACTTAATCACTCGCTCATTCATCACTGTTTTTTTAAATGGATGGCCATTAAACAGATGGCAGTGAGAGGGAAATACTACAGCTCACGACCCACTAGGGCTTATCTGGCAGCCTTTGGAGACTGTGCATCATTACATAGATCATCACCAATGCTTCCTGGAGACCATTCAATGGACAACAGTTCCTCATACCTATGTTCCTTCCCTTTTGCTAAATCTAAGGCAAAAGCAGCAGGAATACTCTTGTGGTTTTTTTAGGAGTGAATCATAGAAGTGTAGCTTGCCGACTTAGGCCTGGATTATCGACAGGAAGGTTGATGAATAGTCCTGGCTTGAGTGATAAACTTGGATATCAGAGAGTAAATCTAGTGGAAAAGAAAATCTATCTGTCATTCTTGGTCACAGCTGCAGAGCCTGAATTGGCAACTGGGATTTATTTTCTTAATTCTGAGCAACTCGGAGCTTTCCTGTGACCCCTTGTATCACCCCTCAGGCCCCACAGATAATACATTAGCATGTTTCATTTTAAAGCAAAAAATTTTACCTTGAATCACCGTCCTTCCTAGTTTGTTTGATTTTTTTTTCCCCCTTTTTTTCCCCCCTTGTCTACATTTATCTCTGTCTCATGTATTGAGAGTGCCATGTGCATAGCCTACATCCTTTGGCCGAAGTCAGAGAGAAAGGCAGCTGAAGATGACTTCAGAAAACAGCCAAGCCTACTGACACTGTGCACTGGAAACCCAAACCCAGGTTCCATTTCATGTCTGCACACACACAGCTGGGTCACTGCAAGTTTTATTACAGTATAGATTGTAGGATCAGTTCCAGAGTATCTACTAACATCTTAAACCCTTAGCCCTTCTGCTATGGGGGCATCTTGAGTTACACTTGTTTATTAGTCTCAGAAACATCCTTCAATGGCAGGCACTTGTGGCAATAACTAAGCAGCCTAACTTCAGGGATCTGAAAAACAACAGTCTAGCAGAACTGGCCAACATCCAGGGATTTATGGACACTTAAATCTAGCCTGCAAATACATTGTATTTTCTGTCACAACTCGCCAGCTCTCCCTTGGCTACCATCCTCAAGACATTTGCTATAAAGACTACTTCAGGTCAGATGACCTGAAGTAAAGTCACATTGACCCTATAGAGGATTAAAGATGAGTACGAGGTAAGTACCTCCAAGATGCGTGCCATATAATGGCCTAATGTAAAAGTGGATTTGCAATGGCTGTGCTTACATTTACCATTTAATCTCAAACTAGCAATCAGAATTGCTCTATCGCATAAGGAAATTTGTGTGCCGTTAATTTTGCAACAGAAAACAATTTTGCAACGTCATACAGAAGTGAGCATACATTCATACATTGTAGAGAATATGAGTGACCAAGCCATAAAGTAACAATCAGAATAAAAGCACAGGTTGAAGAACAAAAACTGCAAATCCCTCCTGCAAAGTAGAATTTTCATCCATAATAGTTCTACAGTATAATCTAATTGTGAGCACAGACTGCAAGAATGCATGTTGCCTAGTAGTTAGGGCATGACTAAAAAGAGAAGCAAAACCTATCAGAAAGTTATCGCATACGTCGACATTAAACTTTTAGTTCAGCCAGGGAAGTAAAGTGGTGCAAGGAGTGCATCTTGAAGCAAATCATCCAATTGTCCCCACTTCTGAGGATGTGTTTCACACCACAGAATGAGTGAGCTGAAAGACAAGCTCCAGCACACCTAACACTCCTATGATGGAAAGCGATTTGCTCCTCAGCCCAACATTAGAATTAGCCCAGAAGAAGCCCATGTGGACACTGCATCCTCAGAAACGACTCTTTCACTTCAGAGATATTCTCCCATTCTGCAATCCAACTTGCTAATGTAGACAACACTGTTGCTTATTCTTTTACACCAAGAACCTGCCACAATTATGCTGACATGTACAATTCCCTGGTCATGCACTAACTTTAAAAATACTAGCCAAGTGGTTTGCCACCCTTTCCTAAGAAAAACCTATTCTTCAGCATGCTGTCACCCTCCTCCCCTGTAACTACTGCTGTAAGCTTTTCCCCTCGCCCTCCCTAACAGATTTATCTAACCGTGTATCAAGATCCAAGGCCTATCTCTGATATGACACAGTTGCACAAGCTTGGATCAAACAGCTGACAAAGCTAGGAGAAAGACTGCAGAAAGACAGAAAAGGTAAAAATTACAGTGAGAAGTAAGGCTAGCAAGACCAAATCATTCATATCTCAAGGATTCAAGAGGGAAAACACCAACACGGAAAGCTAAGAAATCCTAAAGAAAAGGAGTAAGCCAGTCAGGCCTGTTGCTCTAACTGGAGACCAGTCAAGAATACGTACTCAGATCAAACATGCTAAACATCACCTTCCCCAGGCTGCTCCCTACAGACCCTGGACTTTACTCGCTAAGTACATTCAAGTATTTCCAGGAGACTGGGAACTCTCACAAGCACTGATGCCCAAACAGACATCCTACAAAAGAGGATACACAGTTGCCAAAAGCGTCACTTAACAGTAGAAGTAACAAAGAACTCATTATCTTCAAAAACTATTGCCTATTTACTCTCATAATGGTCGTTACCATCTCCATGTCTCTGTGCACCCTGATGCACACTCATTCATGCACATGAAGCGCATGCTTCATTCATTTCCTGCCTCTTACCTTATGCTTACTTCATAAGTTCACTGAGGCAGGGAGTATCTCGTGGTCTCTTTCCAAGGTGGACAATGAACTCCTTGTTTCATTATTAGGGTTCTCATTACAGAGCTATTGATAAAAATGAATAAAATTATCCATGTGGCTCAGATGAGTCAGTGCTGCCTCATCACAAATTTTCCAATAAAAATAAAGCCAGGGCACCTTCACTGAAATGTAAAAACTGGTGTGGAAGAAATACTTCCAAGTATCTAATAACTGTCCTGAATGTCTTGCCAAGTGTAGAAACCCAAAGCTGCATACTCTCTGCTAGATTGCACCCAACCCAAGGTTTATTCAGGTTGTGTCCCTCTTAAGTGATGTTTAAATTTGATTCTGTGCTTTCATCATCTTGCAAACACAATCTCACCTTCCCCAATCATCTTCTATTTCCTCTATTGACCTCTGTATCTTCTAAAATTCTTCATTCTCAGCATAAAAACTGTTTGCTTCATGTCTCCTCATACAACAATCCCCTCAACACTCATTTCTATGAGCTGCTTTTAATGTTCGCTGCCCTTTATAGACCTTTTCTATTTCAGCCATTTCTTTGTGAACAAACCCCCATCACCCAACCTTGTTCTAATTTTGCCACTAATGTATTTAATGGTTTTAAAAGCAGAAGCATGTGGGTGCCCTTTATGACCTGCAGTCCTAGCACCTGGACTGAAGCAGGACAAGGTAGTGGGAGAACGATACACACTGGAGCATGTACCCTTAGGGGGAAGCACACTCCAAGGTGTTTTGCTGCAGAACACTACCATGGGGTAGGAGGTAAACAGAACAAAAATCCTCAGAGAAATCACAAACATTTGAACGAGGATTAACCAGTTAATAATGACATTTCTGTAACATATGGACAGGCTAATGCAGGGAAGGGGGAGAGTATGACAACATTAATAAGCTGAAAATGCTGGTGACAGCAGGGAATAAGCAAATCTGTTCTGACATAGCAAGAATGGATCTGAACTTCTGCCACATTAATGATAACTAGAAGCAGCTTGGCAATTGGATTTTCTCTTTTTTTTTTTTTTTTGGTTTTTTTGGTTGCAGGTTGGGGGGCAAAGGAGAAGGCAGGATATATAATATGGACAACATGACTGGTATTTGTTGTCTGTAGTCCTCTTGGAAAGACAGATAGATCTGCTGAAATAATAAAATTTCCAGCTTCATGTTTCCCGAATATCAAGGGATAAGCATGCTCTCTGTTGTTACCATCGTTAAATATTTATTCTGCTGTAACACAGAGAAGACCACAGGTCAGGACATAACTGTGCTGTGCAAATATTACAAAGGATAGCCCAGGCCCAAGGACATAACAGTAAAAACAAAAATCAAAAGACACAGAAGGAAGAGCCAAATACATGGATCAGGCTAAGAGACTGCACTGAAAAACCTTTGTGTTCTCTCCCTTTTAATCAACCCCATCCTCTCCCCACCGCTAAAGAACCTGATTACTGTCCTGTCATCATAAATCTACAGTTCACCACCGCACTGAGGGGAAAAAATTCAAAGTCCCACTTATGCCGGCACCTCCACAAATTTGGCTTTTTAACATAAATACGCTTATGCCCTCTGTCTGTACGGACCTAAATTCCATTCTTCAGCCCAGCCTTCAGTGTCTTCTGCCACCGGAATGATCAAGAGTTAGAACTGGCTGGGGGACAAAACAGGGGTGTGTGAAAGGAAGGTGTTCAGAGCAGAAGAGAAGAGTTTTGCTATGGAGACCTGGCTACTGCACTCTTCCTCTCTGGCACTCCTCTGACTTGCACCCCAGGGACTACTGGGTTCAGATGTTGTAAAACATCTTAGGACTCTTTACATTCCAACAGCAGACAAATATCTACGTGTTCATTTGAAACAAATGCACCGCTACACCGGGATGTGCCCTGAAATAAGAAGAAAAGTTAATTTCATCTTTGTAAGGGAAAAAATCAAGGCTAGGGGAAAAGGAAAATTAATAAAACCCAACCTCACCATCACTTATAAAAGAGTTTTTGTAGAAATTAAAAGGTATTTTGCTTTAGAAGCACACTTTCCAGATGCAAAAAGTATTTTTGCTTCCTAAATGAAATATGCTTCTCATTTTCCCTAGATGCCTAAAAAATTGTAGAAGCCTTTCCCAAGCATCTCTGTATGTGATCCTTTTGTATTTCATGGCACTGGAAACCTCAGCCGCAAAGAAATCGGGAACTTAGGAGTCTGTAGATCTCCATGTCCCAAGTTCCCAGCCAGGCAAGTTGTCAAGAAGTAATCATTATCCCATACCTCGGGGACCTTTCCAGACAGTTTCTTTAAAATACCAGAAAAGAAGGGAAAAGAAATGGCATGCAGGCAGCTGGATGGGTGCCCTTCAGGAGGCTAGACAGTTTTCTAACCAAAATCCACTTGGTTTCTTTCAGTGATGTCTCCAAAATAAAATACTCATCTGGATTTTTTTTTTTTCTTTTAGGAAATTAACATGTACAATTAGAAAATTCTTGACCCAGATCCAGTGCTCATTAATCAGTGTATATTACTGACCACAGACGACTAATACATCTGTGCATATACAGACATGCACTTCCTTCCCTGGAGCACTTCGATGTCCAAAACAGTGGGCTACAATATTTCAGAGATGTACGTGTGGCACAGCCTCAGGCATACTGCACCTGCTGAAAGGGTTGGAGAACTGCCAAACATCTTTCTTTTGGAAAAAGCATTTGCTTTAATATCTGCTAATTCCAGGAAGGGGGCTGTGCTCTTCTTGTTTAGCTGTGTCTTTGCATTCACAATGAACAAAAGGAAGGGACAAGGCAACCATCTGTGGGTGCTTCACAGAAAATTAAAACCCCAGTGGGCTTCCTATTACAGGGAGGCAAAGAGAAAGGATAAGAGAGAAAACAAACCAAATGCAACAAGCTAAAACCCTGAGCTCACTTCTTTACAGCAGCCTTGTTAAGCATTCCTGCCCAGATAACCTGGAAAGCCTTTCAAATAACATTTAAAGTTAAAAGCTTTCCCCAAAACATCTACTTTTCCTTCCAACAGTTTTGTCCTATCTAGTTCAGAGAAAGCGGATCCTACCCCTCCCTACACATTTCCATGGACCTAAATGGAACATAGCCTGGGCATCTGCCAGACATCAGTGGTCAGATATATTAAAGGCATTTGCATTTGGCAACTGAAGATGCTGATGAGTACGCTGTGGGATTTTGAAATAATACATATACATCTAATTAGAAAGACTTAACTGCTATTCTGTGATCAGATTCACTCAGCATCAACCTTAGAATTCATAACATGAGGTAAAACCGAATTTTGTAAGTCCCCTCCCTTCCCTCCATGTGTCACACTATCTCTGTTCACATAAATAACACCGTAAATAGTAGCAAAAAATAGCACAGCCTGCCTCCAAATATGGTCTCACATCTCTTAACTTTATCAGCATCTCAAGATTATTACTAGCATGAGCCAAAATGCAATGGTTTTAGTATAAAAACTAAGGCTTCACACTAAAACAAAAGAGTGAATCAGCAAAAGAAAATGCAGCCTCCTCCCCATACTGAAGAGTGAAGTAACAGCCTTCTCTCTGGAGGTTTCCAGTAATGAATTCCTGTTTTAATTGAAGCTGCAGCCAATGCATGAGCTCCAAATGGGCCTCCCTCTCCTTCTCTCTCTAGGTGATGCTGTGCAGGAAAGAGCTTTTAAATCAGTCAGTGAACATAATGAACTTCAATTTCCCTTTGACAAGGGCAAAATTATGAACATACACTTCACTTCCAGACAATTAATTAATTTGTTTACACAATATTCCTGTTTTAATTGAAGCTGCAGCCAATGCATGAGCTCCAAATGGGCCTCCCTCTCCTTCTCTCTCTAGGTGATGCTGTGCAGGAAAGAGCTTTTAAATCAGTCAGTGAACATAATGAACTTCAATTTCCCTTTGACAAGGGCAAAATTATGAACATACACTTCACTTCCAGACAATTAATTAATTTGTTTACACAATTTCTTTGCTTTGTTTTACTTTCATGATTTCCCCCCCCCCCCCCCCCCCCTTCTTTAGGCTCTTTAACTCTCTAAGATGTAAGATTAGCTTTTACTCATCCTCCCCCCCCCCCCTTCTTTAGGCTCTTTAACTCTCTAAGATGTAAGATTAGCTTTTGACAACTCATCCTCTCTCAGGCATGGAGAAGTGAAACTACAACAGAGCTGTTTCCAGCAGGGGAAAGAAGCCTATGCAATTACCTTCAGGCTCACTGCTAACGCCCAGTAACAATGTTAAAGCACACATGACCATTCTGTAGATGACAGCATTAGTATTTGCCCATCGTTAGCAAGGCAGACACAGTTGTTGCCCCTTGGAAAGTGTTTGCCCACTTACCAGCATGAAAGGACCTGCTTCTCAAACTGCTGGTGTCCGAAAAGACCAGAACCTGACTTTCATAGATTCATGGAAATGACTTGCAGGGACAAAATTCTCTGGCATTGAAGTAGCCAGCCAGAGCCAGCAACCACCAATGCTGCACACAAGTATGTACATACAGCTTTGCCTCCCAACACTGTGCTCCCACTCCTGTGGGATAAGGAAGCCAACCTCCAAAGAACTTGAGTAGTAGCGGGAAAAAGGGAAAAAGCACAGTGGACTCGGTGAGGATAGAAGGACTGATCAATTTGAGATAGTGAATATAAATTATTTTTTCTTGTAGGAAGAATGTTTATTCTAGATAATGCTACAGATTAAATCCCTCTAGCAATATCAATACTGTCTACATTACCACAGTGGTGCATGTTTAATTTCATTTCTGCTGCTACAAATATAGGCCAATAAATTTGACAACACATCTGTTATTTACTTGCACTCAACACTGAAGCATATTCATGACATTTACTTTGCCAGTTTCAAATTTAACAGCTTTCCTTTTATTTATATCTACTTAATGTTAGTGAAAAGTGCTCTGGTGACTTTCCATATACATGCAGTAAATGCAGCACACGTAGCAACAGTAAAAGTTTCCCTTGGCTATGTACCATTTACTGTACACATTTCTGATTATGTAGAGCTAAAATATTTGAAAGGGGTACAAGATCGTTGCAGCCACTCATTTTGAGTATAACTAGTAACTTTGTGTAGCTAAAACACGCTTGCAGTTGTCTCAACAGCAGAGACCCAGGAATTCATTTCACAGCATCCACCCAGTTGCTGACGCACAGCGAGGTCTCTTCACAGACACTGACTTACACACAAACAAGCTATACCATGAAATACTGGCTCATTCCTACCCTCCCCACCCTTTCATTATTCTGTTAGATCTTTTGTTAGAGTAAAATGTGAGTAAGTGCAAACACCACTCAAAAATATTGCACAGCAGATGGTCCTGAGCAGTGTGACTGCTTTGCAAGGCAGCACAGAGAGGCAGGGAGTGCATCTAAGTCAAGAAGGACAATCTTAGCATAGTGCCAACAGAGATTAGTACCTCACACATACTCATGCTGCTGATACAGGAGGAACCAGGGACGGGGACTGTGAAGAAAGAGCACAGCTAGATAGCCTTGCTCTTACAGTGCCCCTGAGGTAACTTATCTGTCCTCTGTGGCTGTCAGTCTTCTGCCTCCAATACCATAAATCCAGTATTACAATGGTTAAGGCCATATAAGTTCATGAATGGAGTTAGACAAATTACAGAAGACTGAGGAAGATGAAAATTCATAAAGCAGTACAAGAGTGCAGATGTGAAATTGCAGCAGAAAGATGACTTTTCCTCTCTGACCTCCAGCTTGGTATTCTCTGCATTTTGATTGCACTACAACTGGAACAAACAAGTTCACTGACATTTGAAAAACCTATACAACTACTACGCATGCTTGTAGAGTGGCCTTTTTCTTTTGGTATTAGTTGTAGTTGTTAATTGCACAAAGCTGACTCCTTAAATAAAAGATCACAAAGATGTTAAAACAACTGAATAATTGTGCTACGCTTAGCAACAAGGCCCTCGGTCCCTGGTCAGACTTTACAGTTCCCTCAGACTCATGTACGACATGTTGCAACAAAAACATGCTCGCAAATTGAAGACCATACTACAATAAGCTGCTTTTCTAAAATAAGGTGTATGCAGAACCATGTACATCAATACATTTCATAACAGTAGGTCTACCGAACATGCAGCATGGGGTCTTTTAGAATCTATTTTACAGCTTTGCAGATATAACAGCTTTGCAGAGAGAAAGAATAAACAGTGCGGGGCAACCAAGTATTTATCTATTGAGCGGATGTGGATACAGCAGCTAAACTGCAAGTGTGTGTGTGTGTCTCTGTGGGGGAGGATGATGGGGGGGAAAATGGGATGGGAAAAGACAAGATATCCCCCCCCCCCCCCCCCGCTCCGCCCCCCCGC
>NW_008795405.1:4454963-4460473 GCF_000699145.1 Aptenodytes forsteri | reverse complement strand
AAAAAAACAAATACCCCCCCCCCCCCCCGCAGTCTTTCCGTCCTGCACTGATCAGGTACCTACTTCCTAACCTGGAGAAACCTTGTTAGCTCAGGTGGGGACACTCAGTCGGCTCCAGTCCTGTGCTTCCACCATTAGCAGTGGGATCTCTGCTGCTCCAGGCCCCAGTTCCACCAAGTTCTGAGACAACAGTAATCTCCATCCTGCCCTGCAGCTTGGCAATTATGCTGGTAATCCTGTCAGATTGATAAGTGTCCTCTACAGTCTAAATCATGACTCTATCAGTCTCATTTCACTTGCTCCCTTTTAATAGGTTACAAAAATTAAATGCATCTTTTATAAAGAACACTGCAGTTTATATAATGCTGCCTTGCACACTTAGGAGCACGCGCACTCTAGGAGCAGAACTAGCATGAACTATGAATTCTTTCATTGCTGCATGTATGCTTTTGGCCTTGCACCACTGCTGACTGTGGCAGATACTGGATAAGAACCGTACTGATTAAGTGAAACACACAAGGTATCATCAAAGTACCACCTTCATCCTCATTTCATAGGTAAGGCTTTAAGAATTAAAATTACTCTCCCATATGATAAAACTGCCAACATGATAAAGCAGTGTTACGCACTGAAGAACTCTGTGAACCATGCCATCAACATGAGCTCCCCCTTTCCCTCCCCACCCAAACTCCATTTTTCACCCCCTCAACTGCCACTTAATGCACTTTCATGTTCTGGGAAGAGAGCAAGCAGGACAGACAGAAATCCACAGCAAAGCTGCTCTGTGGCTTCCAAACAGTTACAAACAGACTTTCAAGGACTTCCCAAGAATCAAGGACTACCATGATCCCATAAACTTACATCACTATGTACAGAAGTCAGAGAAGATCCTTCACTAAATGTTTTCTAGGTGCTTATCACCACAAAGATTATAGAAGGCCTTGCATATAGGGCACAAATTTTGAATTTGCTGCAGAACAGAAATTACATTTTCTGGCCACAGAAATTACATTTTCTCCATTGACCAGTATTCTATCTCCTGCCCTAAAAAGAAAGCATGATGAACTGTAGAACACCACCAGTTTTGGTTAACTAGCCTTTTGCTTCATTATTTAAAAAGATGCCTGAACGAAGTGGACGTCTTTGGCAAACTCATTACACAGAGAACCTACTGCGCAAGAAAAGGTGAAGAAAAACCTGGATATTTTTGTCATTAAATGATCTCACAATGAATCCTCACTCCAAACCTGTACAAGCGAAAGCTATGCTAAAGTCACAGAATACTGTAAAAACAGAAGATACCTTTGCATACTGAGAACAGCTGGCTTAGTTAAAAGATTTTTCTATGGTATTGTCACTCATCAGTACAGTTACAAGGCCATGACCACTACACTGCTGATGGTCAAATTTCAAGGGACAGAGCCATAAAGCAGTACAGCAGAGCCTTTATCTTAAGGATGACGTTGCTGCAAATGGATGCTCCAGTTCTCAGAAAATGTTGGTTCATATCAGTCCCATAGGGATGGCCTCTGAGGATGACAAGCCACCTTTGTAACCCAAAACTCCTTATTAAGAAGTAGTTTTCTAACAGCATATTCTGGGTTTTCTTTTTTTTTTTTTTTTTGGTGCAAATAATACTGAGTGTCATGGTTTCCATTCAGGTTACTTCTACCTGAAAATGGGCAAAGGGTTTGTTGTGCTAGCTAGCATAGCAGAAGTCTATTAACAGCCATGGATACTTTCACTGTTCTTTTCTCTGCATGATAAATCTCCTTCTCTCATCACACCATTCTATAGTAAAGTGACTATATTGCTTTATAGTCAAGCTAATTTTGATTTAGATGGGTACAAACCAATGCCTCTACAAAACTAGAGGTAGCTAGAAAAACAAGTTATTAAAACAAACATGCCCCCTAGTCATTGCTGTTTCTAAAAATCAACTTCCTGCTTGCCAGAAGGACACCTTATATAAAGAGTTACTTACATTGCATTGGAAACTGATGAATTTGTAAAGTAACGGGAATAACTTCTTTCCCTCATTCTTCCTTCTTTTTCACAAGCAGTTTGTCTTTTCTTCCTTTGTTTTTCTGCCATTTCCTTCTCTTTCTCATTGCTAAGATGAAATTCCAACAGCCCATTTCTCATCACTTTATACAATGGCAACCACTGCAGAAAAGCCTGTAAACTCAGCACCAAGTATGAGGGGGGAAAAAAAAATCACCACAGCCATGGATACTTTCACTGTTCTTTTCTCTGCATGATAAATCTCCTTCTCTCATCACACCATTCTATAGTAAAGTGACTATATTGCTTTATAGTCAAGCTAATTTTGATTTAGATGGGTACAAACCAATGCCTCTACAAAACTAGAGGTAGCTAGAAAAACAAGTTATTAAAACAAACATGCCCCCTAGTCATTGCTGTTTCTAAAAATCAACTTCCTGCTTGCCAGAAGGATACCTTATATAAAGAGTTACTTACATTGCATTGGAAACTGATGAATTTGTAAAGTAACGGGAATAACTTCTTTCCCTCATTCTTCCTTCTTTTTCACAAGCAGTTTGTCTTTTCTTCCTTTGTTTTTCTGCCATTTCCTTCTCTTTCTCATTGCTAAGATGAAATTCCAACAGCCCATTTCTCATCACTTTATACAATGGCAACCACTGCAGAAAAGCCTGTAAAACTCAGCACCAGTATGAGGGGGGAAAAAAAAATCACCATTGCCTGTGCAGACACGTTAGAGAAAGAGAAATTTGCTCCTTAGCTAACTGCCCAAGAGCAATTTTCAAGAGGAGTTGAGGGAAACTTGGAAGAAGAAATGCACAAATACAAAAAGCAGTTTAAGGTTCTGTCATTAGCTGAATGTCATTCACACACAAAAGGCTATTTTATTTAAATAATCTATCATTTTTAATTTGCCTTTCAAACTCAAAGCCATTTTTCAGTTACAATTGGATTTTGGCATGATGGAAGCAGTCAGGGAGCATATCATAGAGGGCATATACAATCTGGTATCAGACATCATTACCAATTCAGCCTGTTCCCTGTGCCTTTCCACTAGTTCTGCTCTGGCCACCTTTAACCACCCTCTGCAGTGAGCCAAAACAGTTTTACAAGTTTCTCTCAAGCTTAGTTTGCTGCTTATAGAGGTAGCCTGGTCAAAAGCTTTCCTGAACAAATATAACTGTTTTAACTCACTTAGTGTTTACATGACAGATTATTTGTTTCATTTTCTTGCAATCATGCCCTCTTTAAGCCAGATCTTAAACTGAAAATACCAATTCAGCCTGTTCCCTGTGCCTTTCCACTAGTTCTGCTCTGGCCACCTTTAACCACCCTCTGCAGTGAGCCAAAACAGTTTTACAAGTTTCTTTCAAGCTTAGTTTGCTGCTTATAGAGGTAGCCTGGTCAAAAGCTTTCCTGAACAAATATAACTGTTTTAACTCACTTAGTGTTTACATGACAGATTATTTGTTTCATTTTCTTGCAATCATGCCCTCTTTAAGCCAGATCTTTGAAACTGAAAAAAAAAAATGGAGGCATTCACTGTGTTACCTGATTCTTTTCTAGAAACAGTTTCTGTGGTAAGTATTATCAAAACCTTATTCCTGGAGATAGCTGTAATTCACAGTTTGTTTCCCATAACCTCCTAGTGAGATCCTCACTAAGTTTCAGTGAAAAAGGTGTAAGGCAACTGAACTATGAACTAGCACCTTAAAGGCACAGGCCACTATACCCTATAGTATTTGTGATATACCATAGAAACTGCCTTCATGACAGAACAACTCTGTTATGATCATTATCTCCTAAATACATAAATTAGATACAGCTTCTTTCAGTTCACTGCAGATTGTATCTGTAAGTAAGTAAGTAGGCTTACAGATACAGCAAGTATCTGTAAGGCTCTGTAAGAGAGCGCAAACCAGAAAGGCATATGGTACTGGTAAACAGGAGCAACCAGCACTCTTCCCTTGAGCCTCATCTAACGCTGCTGGCAAAAGAGAGAATAGCCAGATTCTGTTCTCATTTTCACTGGCGTAAACCCAGGCTAAATCCTCTGATTTCACTGGAATCACTACAGGTTTACACTAGGCAAGACTCCAGGCCTACACCTCTAAATAACTACGTTCAAGAGGCAAGGCACTTTAGGTTATTTAAAGTTCACAAAACAGAGTAAGCAACAACAAGTAAGACTATCAGATTTACATGACAGATACATTTTTCTTGCAGAGCATCTTTGAAAGGTGTTTAAGGTCATCCCAATATTCCTTGATATCCGTGGAACAAAGCTGGTTGTTTTGAAGTTTTTCAGCAACATTAACGTTTGACCAGTGCTATTTCTGAACAGGTAGCAGCCCAATCCTAGGGCACGCTTCTCCGTAGAATTGAAGACCACATTCAGCTCATTTCATTAAGGGCTTTTGATGCTGTGCACAAAACAGCAGCCAAGTCAGGTCACTCAGAAGCAGGATGACTGTAATGGTCAATTTCATTTCCAAAATGCTTTCATTTATGCTACCAGTGGAGTATTTTAACAATAGTAGGTTACAAGCCTCTTGCAGCTTCTATTAGGAGTATGAGCTACTTTGTAGACGAAAGATGCAAGTTAAATTACCTGTCTTAAATTATCTACACAGATACCAACAGGTATCTGCACCTGTTGGTACACAGATACCAACAGGTATCTGTGTACACTACAAAAAATGACAGATTCATATTCAGCTGATAGTCAGAGTACCTTCACCTTGCTATGCACATAAAACTACTACCCACATTTGAGAGAAACAATAACTGATCCAAGTTCTCTGGTAGGTACTCAGCCAATCAACATCAAAATGAACAGCCAGCAGAAATTAAGACTGTTAATGACATTTAAAAGGTCTTTAGACATCAATAAGGCTTAGGTACATTTAGGAGATGATCCCAAGAAGAATTTTGATTATACAACTGAAACTACATGATTCAATTAGGAATATGCTTCAGCTTTGGGAAACCATGGGAGTTGGTGTGCCTTTAGGACCAGGGTAGGTCTTGTAGATTTGCAGCTGGGTTCCCTAAGAGATTACAACTGGGGTTCCAACCTCTCTCCAGGTTCTGGAGATGAGGCTGCAGAATTTCCTCCCACGTGAAGAAATAATGATAACAGGAGGAGAGAAGAGGAAGGTTAAAGACATTGATTCCCTATCCTAGTAACCCCGGCGGAAACATTCAGAGTTATTCTTACTAGGTTTTGGGTGATACGGAACATGTAAATCATTAAGTTCCTATACCCAGACCTGTAAGCACACAGAAGGAATATACATGTAATAATTATCAAGATGCATGCCAGTAGCATGACTTATCAGAAATAAGTGCAGCTACTCTCAGCAATATATTTTGAGGGGTCTGGACAGGCTGGATTGATGGGCTGAGGCCAGCTGTATGAGGTTCAACAAGGCCAAGTGCCGGGTCCTGCGCTTGGGTCACAACAACCCCATGCAGCGCTACAGGCTTGGGGAAGAGGGGCTGGA
>NW_008795405.1:4425407-4454811 GCF_000699145.1 Aptenodytes forsteri | reverse complement strand
GAGGTGCTGGAGTGTGTCCAGAGAAGGGCAACGAGGCTGGTGAGGGGTCTGGAGAACAAGTCTGATGAGGAGCGGCTGAGGGAACTGGGGTTGTTTAGCCTGGAGAAAAGGAGGCTGAGGGGAGACCTCATCGCTCTCTACAACTACCTGAAAGGAGGTTGTAGCGAGGTGGGTGTCAGTCTCTTCTCCCAAGTAACAAGCGATAGGACAAGAGGAGACGGCCTCAAGTTGCACCAGGGGAGGTTTAGATTGGATATTAGGAAAAATTTCTTCACAGAAAGGTTTGTCAAGCATTGGAACAGGCTGCCCAGGGAAGTGGTTGAGTCACCATCCCTGTAGGTATTGAAAAGATGTGTAGACATGGTGCTTCGGGACATGGTTTAGTGGTGGACTTGGCAGTGTTAGGTTAACAGTTGGCTGTGATAATCTTAAAGGTCCTTTCCAACCTAAATAATTCTATGATTTTCCTCAAGGAAAGATACTTATAACAGGAAAGCAGAATAAGTTAATGCAGGCAGGCATAAAACAAAACATGAAATTTCCCCCATCTTGCAATTTTTACAATAAGCATGGGATTCAACACATCTCAAACCCCCGGCTCACAACCGTTATATCAATTTATTCTTCTTTCCCTATCCCATGCAGAAAGCAAGAGAAAAGCTGAGCTGAGGCTAACCGCTTGCTCACTGGAAACAAAGCATCACCATTTCAGATTCTCACAACGAGCTTTAAACACACAGAAGTTTACATCAGAAAACACTGCGCTCTGATTTACTTCCCTAGTCAGCTAATATAAGCATCACCTTCCCCCAGACCACTGCCTAGCCCCACATTTAGATCTAGAATTGACAACCTCTCTAATGCTAGGCAAAAATCTCAGCAGTCCTGAGCAATCTCAGCTTCTGCTTTTGATCTGCCTTGGGTAAATGGACAAGACCTGAACCAAAACTATTTCATGAAACCTGGCCATGGAGATCCAGCCTTACCCTCAGCTTTTTTCCCCCCACCCATAACGTAAGCAGAATTTACACTTACAAATATAGAGCATTTTCAGTCTCTCTCTGCCCACATGCACATGCAGAAACCCATACTATACACATATTCATGAATACACACACATATAAATATGTGTACTGGTTTAACACAAATCTCAAAGGCCATTTGTGTGATAGGTATGGAAATGAGTCATGAGCCTTGCTTCTGAGATGCTCTTCATTGGTCTACAGAAGAAAGAAGCTTCAAACGGTCCCAGAGAAAACAAGCTATTGTTAAGGACTGCTGAAGCACTAAGGTTTCGCTAGTTAGATATCAGGGTTATCAAAATGTCTATCGCTCCACAAAAGTGTTCCAGTTGAAAGACTATGCACATCCAGGGGTTTTTTCCTTCTCCACCAGGTTCCTTATCTGCAGCCAGCACTTATGAGAATATTGGATGATTTCAGCTGCTTTTGCCACATTGTTCTTTTTAAACTATAAATTATCTGGGCTTCTACCTTTGACCAATGCATTGTGCTGCTGGCACAGTAGGACTGCCTAAGTGACTCCTACTCATGATCTGATGTTGATTTTGCCAACACTGAAAGGGAAACAGTAATATCTCGAGGGACTGTATTTGCGCTAGGTAAGACAGAAAAATTTGGGTTTATATCATACCTTTTAACCTCCAGATATTCCAAAGCATTTCACAAAACAGTGAATTTGTTGTTTGAAGTGCAATGACACCTGGACAAAGCAAAAAAGCAGCAGCCACTATGTATTTGAGAAAAGCTTGCTCAGTCTCAGGGGTAAAGTCTTTTCCTACAAGTTGCACCAACACCTGTTTAGATATTGGTTAAAGTACCAAGATTTATCTGGGTATACCAAGTGGGACTTTATCCCACCTTTGGATACCAAGTAATTGATATTGCAATGCAGCATCAGCAACAGGAACCTACAACTAGAAAGTCTCTCACTCATTAGCTTGTTGCTATGATCAATTATTTTCTGATCTTTTGAAGATCCCAAGTAGGAAGAAATACAAAGAATTTCAGGTAACAGACTTCAAGAGAAAAAGAGGAGAGGCAGGATATTTTTTTTAACAATACAGAAAGCCAGTAAGTGCTGTAATCCCACAGCTGCCTGCAAGTTTATCAGATAAATATAGTTTGAGACTGGCCTTTGCTTGAGTGCCTAAAGAAAAGTAGAACAGAAGGAATTCTGCATCCAGCCTTATAAGCCCACTGAAAATTCCAGATGGTTATTGTAGTATTTGATTTTGCTTCTGCTGATGATGTCATATGAAAATCTGGACTCCAATATCTTGACCTGTGAGGCTGTCTGTTGGCATGTATGATTTGCATCATTATGGATAATACATATATTCTGTATAATGCTACCGTATAATGTTTAGTGCATATATAATGGTATTCTTTAGAGCCAGAAAGAGTTACTTATACCTGCATGTTCATACATAATACCACTAAGATCTGCCTAAGATTCCTCTTTCCCCAAAATGGTAAAGGCCAGCATTTTCAGAGGTCAGTCTTAACACTTACCAAAATACTGCCATTGTCAGCGTAGGCACCCATGATGTGTAGCGAAGATACAAAACGTGGGTAGTCATGGGACTGCTGACATGTAAGGTTTTCACAGGTATCTCCTTAAGTTAGTATCTATAGGTGAATAAATTCACTAAGCCCAAACTGTGGTTTCCTGTGCTTTGTAAGAAAAGCCAGAAGATGACCTTGATTTTGCTTGACACTAGTCTATGCTTTGTTTCAAGATCTCATATACCTCTGTAAACAAAAAGATAAAATGCAGAATAAGAATAAAAGCTATCAGTTGATGAAATCAATCTGAATTTAAGAGTTCTTATGACAAAAGTTTAACAAGACCCTAACTTTTACAGTCTTCAGACAGCTGTAGATACAACACTCATCTCTGCTAGCACTTCATAGCCATCTGTAATTCTGCCACAAAGATTATTTTCCTAATCTGTCACTGTGACATGGCCACACATCACAGTCACCCTAGTTCCTCACTGCTCCACAGATTTCCCCTCTCTGCCCAACATACATGGCCTGTCTTTATTTTCGCAGCCTAGTCTGTCTAGTTTTTCTCTCTTATTAGAAGGTCACCTCTGATCCGCCAATGATCAGCCTCCACTCAAATTTACACGCAGGCATCTTTTTGCCAGTCCTGTTCTTCATACCTGGGAGAAGCTCCCAATTAAATATAGACAAGGTACTCTACTGCTCTCCTTTCATTTCCCGTTAAAATTCTTAATCACTCATGAAGTATGGAGACCACCACCCATAGCTGCCTCACTGTTATTCCTTATTCGTTATTCCCTTCATCTGTCTGTGAAGGTATACCTGTTGTCTTTCCTCTTTTCCTAGGTTACTAGTGTAACACTATTAATAGGATAAAATATGCTTTCTTTTATACATAAATTCAGCTACTAGGAGAATACCCGACACTCAGTTCTGAGTTCTGCAGCTCAATATCTTTTAATCATTTTCTTTCAAGCCATATCTCCAGTGTTTTCTTCTGGGTAAAGTAACAGGTGATAAGCACAGAAAGGTAAGCAAGAAACTGCTACAGCAAATGTGAAAAGAAAGGCACTAGACAGACGTTTCTGAGGTAAATTGACCTTCCCACCAATAGTGATAAGGGATAACTTCAAACTACTAAATCCTCTTCCTCAAAGCCTACAGCCAGCTAGGTTGAGCAGATTCAACCTCCTCACAAGTGAATAGACACATACAGCACAGATCCCCCTGTTCAACACTTAAAACCTGAGAAACCTCACTTTTCTGCAAGCTAAGATTTCCCTCTGCCCTCCTCCTCCTCTTTTGCAGGTGTGTGTACACGTAGCCAGCCATCCTATCAAAGAGAACTGCATCGTCCACTAGCAATGACCTGTTCCTGCAGCTGTTGGCACAATGTCTCCCTCAGGAGTGCTCTGAAGTGTTAACAGTTCACTGTAACTTCCACACCACTTCTTCTCACAGGTTTTTCCCAATTCCATTTAAGAGGTGAACTACAAGATAAGCAAAAAGGACAAATATCTTCTTCTATATTGGGTTTTTAGAACTCCCTTTGGAGAAAATAGTTTCCTCTTTATAGTTTCTTCTGTCTTAGACATCAAGCACACTGAGAAGCATGCATCAAAATTTTTATTTATTTTTATGTATATATATTTTTATACATAAAAAATAACCACCTTAAGACTGGCTGGATTACCTAAAACTGAATGGCTCCACTCTTAGCAGCTGGGGACTCAGTCAGGAACATACAAGCAGAAATGTGCAGGGAAACAGTCTACTGTTGCCTGCATTTAATTACTCCTCACCACTCATCTATCATACTGCACGTAATCTCAGTACATAAGAAAAGACAATACCATCCTTTTGTTGCCAGCTAACAAATCTCAAGGGTTTTAAGTACAGGCTTTCAAACCCTCTCCAAGCTGGCAGAGGAGACTGGCTAGCTTTGCTGACTGACCCATGTTACATAAACATGATTTTCCTGGAAACCTTTTAGCAATAGCATTTTTCAGGCATGCAGCAGGGTGGGTTCAGATAAAGCACTGCAATCCAGTGGTTAGGGTGCTACTGTTTGAGACCATGGGGCTCCTGGATTCCATATCTGGCTCTACAAACAACTCCCTGTGTGGCCTTGCTTTAGACAGCTCATGCATATGAAATTAATTTGCTGCATCTGTAAAATAGGTATAATAATAACCATCTAGCTATTTTCCAGCACCTCCTGCCAAGACATTTTCTGAGGATTTTTTTTTTTTTTTTAGCACACAGCCCAGCCCCTGAATTCATCCAGTAGGAGCATCTCTCCCAGTGAAAAGCACTAACTTGTGGAACTTGTGTGGTTTCCAGGTGGACATTCTTGCCCAGATTGCATTCACCCCCTCTTTCACAGGTGAAGACACCAGCTCCAAAGCTGAACACCACCTCTTTTAATTTTGTAGTGAGGGATATTTCTCTTGGAAAGCACCTGTACAAGCCACAACTGCTGCACTCTACCTTGCCAGTAAAGTGCTGTGAAATCTAAGGTAAGTCACTTACCCCTTTGCCTCATTTTGCCCATATTTATTGAATAGAAGCATTACTGGTTTACTGGCAGTACCTGCAAGGCTGTTCTTAGGGTCAGCTAGATAAAGCTGTTCATTACCTCAAAGAACCTAAGCAATGCCAACATGGCAAACAGCCTATTCCAATGGTATAGCACCTTCTACAAAAATGGATGCGTGATTTCTTGCAAAGAAAGGAGAAGTGGTGACACTAGCTCTAGATTAAAGCACCATCTTTTAAGGAACACCAGGTATCTGTCGCCAACTGCATACTTGAGGAAAGACTACTTGTAACTAACTGAGGTCAGATGGAAGAACCCCTTTTTAAGTATAAAAAAACCTTATCAAGCAATAAATAAAACAAAAGGGAATAGTTTTACCTCAAATACTCATTTCGGCATACCACTGAAAGAAGAGAGGCTGACGAGTGATTATCAAAACAGATTAGACGTTCATTATAGAGCAATAGCTTGGGGTATAGTTCAAAGTGCCATCAAGGCAGAAATCACCAGAAAGTCACTATGTACCTATGGAACAACCAACGGAGCACTTGGAATTTCCCTTTATTATGGGGATCCCATCTTCTTTAAAAGGAAAAGGCAGCATTACAGAACTTCTGGTCAAGGGATATGACTAAAGTCATCACTGCAGCGTAGCAGAGACCTAAACTACCGCTCATCTGTTGGAAGCAGTTGACACACAGCATGCAGACTTTAACGTTGGCTAGAAACCCCCTCTAAGGTTAAATATGTTTGCACACTTTGATACCACAGCACGACTGTCAGTAGTAGCTGCCTTAAAACTAACTCCTAGATGTTTATTCTAGAACTACCAGTCACAATGTTCATTGCAGGATAAGGTGATCAGTAAGGAGGGTGCAGATGCCACAAAGGGCATAAAATTATGGGTCATATTTTTTTAAAAACCTACCATGAAGTATCTGAAGCTCTTATGTATATGCCCTGGATAAAAACAACACAGTCTGGAAGCATGAGAGGAACAGATATCTTGAAGACTGAAGGCAGAAAAGGAGAACATGTGATTTAATCAGGGCTGGTTCTGGAAATAGCAGGGATTGCTGGTGTTACTCTCGTGTGGGGGCATTGGGAGTTTTTTGCTGGTTTGGGTTGGGCTTTTTAGGAGGGTAATGGGAGGGGGTTAGTTCCTAGAAAGCTTTGCTTTAAACTTCAGCTGAAAGATGGCAAGTCCACTTCATTGTGTTGTTACAACCAACCACAGGCTCAAATCTGCCTGCAAACCATATGAATCCAGATGATACCTTCCATCACATTTTTTTATTACTGAAAGATTTTTAAAGCAAGAAAAACCCCCACTGAATCAGGAAACAAAGATGGTGGGATATGCTATTATATTAAACAAACAAACAAAAAAGTTCCCATGATTTTAAAGGTGTGCTGTTCAACATCTGCCCCTCCGTCGGTGATAATTCTCCATGCATTTTAGATATTGTTTGTTAAGAGCTACACCAATTACTACTTTCTCTTTTCAACTCTGCATAGAAATGCATAATTGTACCAACAAGGGGTTTTATTTTTTCCTTTCCTCTCTCTTCAAAACACAGCTGATCTTTTTTCATTTTACTGTCAGTCTTTGTTAGACAGGAAAACTTCCCCTTACTGCTTCATTTTTCTCTCATCCCTAACACCTGAGGGGCTACCTTGCACAAGCTCCCCTCAAAAAACTCACAATGAGAAAGCCCACAAGCAGGATTTTGAAGCTACAAATTAGAAATAGAGACAGGGATCTAGAGCAGTTTACATAATTTTTTTCTTCTATTGAATTTACAATTTTCCCCAGATCTGCAGGCCCTCTCTCCCCAAATCTCACCCCCACCCCTCTGCGCATACACGCTCTCCCTCCTCAAAAGCCTCTGCATAACAGCCTCAGCCAGGTTTTAGCTGTTCCTCCTTGTTAAAGTGATTAATTCAAAATTAATCTCAGGTGAATTATGTACCAGGAAACAGATGCATGTGAGCCTTTATGAAAGTCAGAAGAATGGTTTCCTTTTGGCTCCTTGTAGATAAACATCTGCACCATCAAAAATCCGTCAAAATTACCAATAGAAATTGCTTCCTGAAGTATGAATGTCTAATGCAGCTGGCCCCCCAGCAGAAAGACAAAATGGAAACATATTGGAGCTGACAAAAGATCACAGTAAAAAACCCTACCTACCTATCCATACAACAACCTAGGTAATCAATATCTATGAGTGTCTTTATCATTAATCACTTCATAGAGACTTAAATATATTTTTCCCACAGATAGTTTGCTATTGTATTCAAAAAGATGATCCTTTGAATGGAAGATTGAGGTATTGAACAGAAGCAATGTATACAACATAAAATGATCTGGTAATGGCTACAGTTAGACTTCACATCCATATGCAGTGTTACAATATCCATAGTGCTACAGGGAAAAAAAGGCTAGAAAAAAAAACTTCATACTATCCAATTCTGCCTACTGACAATGTAGGATGGCTTTCTCAAATACTTTTCAGGTATTCATTACCTGACCCATTTTGTGTCCTCCTATATATGCCATCTATCTTTGAAGCTCCTACGTTGTGTGCATGCGTGCACGCAAGCCAACACAGACAAGTTAAAACACTATGGTTTTGAGGGCAAACTGACTAGTCCTATCCCTTTTATTTAGACTAATAGATCATTCTCAGTTATTGAATTAATAAAACTTGGACCATAGATTGAGTGCCTTGTAGCATCCAGCATAAAGTGGTCCAAATTCTGACAAGGGCATTTATAATAGGAGAGTTAAGCATAGATGGTTTTACACAAAATCACATACACACACCCCCACCCCCAGCCCACCCCCAATAAACTCTAGCCAAAGCTAGTCATCACTCCTTGGCTGAGGTGCTTGCTTGGAGTCAGGAGAATGAAGACACTTTGTGGCCTATTCACTAATTCTATTTATGTATTTCTAACAGAGATTTCTGGTGTATTTCCAAATAGCTTTATTCATTTATTAACAATGTGAACTGGGATATACAGATTTTTTCTCTGTAGTCCCCTGGAGAGCAAGGGGCACAAACCTGCATAAAGTAAGAGCCAACAAATTAAGTGAATGAAATATAAAAATCCAACAGAGTAAATTAAAACTGTAAGAGGAGAGGGAAAAACCCAACCAATTGCCAGATACTGAAATTATTGTTATTGAAAAGAATAGCTATACAACCTCAAGGAATAACCTAGCAGTTTAGGTTCAAAAATATTCAACTAACCTCAGGCCTTCTGTAAATATATCGCTCCAGAAGCCTCATTTAACTACTTCTTGCCACCTCTCTGCCTCCTTTTGTAACACTGCTAATTAGCAATGTGAAGAAATATCCCCCTGCCTTTTTGTCATCATGCTGTTCAGCTTGCCTGATTTATTTAATGGCATAATCCAGTGTTTGACATATGACAAATGCTTCTACAAGGTCAAAATATGATGTAAAACAATACTATCAGGCAACCCCTGAAAGGGACTACGTTAATGAGATTCAAAGCCTGAATTGGGGGATACATTGAATAAAAACAATGGATCCTTTTACTACATTAAAGACTATTACAGAAGGGAATTCTTTCCAATAAAGATGCTTGACATCCCCCATTAAAATAACTTATTTCAAGCTATTACAATTACAAAATTAAAAATGTTTAGGCTGAAGTTTCCAATACTATGTGTCTGCCTTAAGTCGTTTGCTTCATTAAATTTTAGCCCCAAAAGAATCTCTGCTCCTTCAATACTGTTCCTCTTTGGAGCCAGGAAGAGCCCCCAAGACTTCCTGAACCACAACATTTCTATACTTTAATCAAATATTTGAGAGTGACTGATCCAATAAATTCTCTCAACTCACTTAAGTGATTGCTCAACACAGAGAATAACATTAACAACCTTGGGAAGGTTTACGGAGTGAGGTGACATCTTTTATTAGACCAAACTGATACAGCTAGAAAAAAAAAATGAAGTTTTAGGGACATATAAGCCCCTTCTTCACATCCCAAGGGAGAAAAATGTTAGTTAACTACAGCTTTCAAGAAGAAAACCCCATTTCCCCAAACGCTTGTTAGCATTTGTCTGCTAGGTGGTCTAGTAAAAGTTATTACCACCATACAAATCCTGCTTTGATCTTTAGGACATCACAGCTACAACAAAAATAACACTATTCCCATCAGTTTCTGTGTTAGCTCAAGTAGCAAAAGTAAGTGCAGTTACAGCTAAAATTCCAGTCCTGTTATGACCTGGAGATGTCCCATAGTAGAATCTCAGCTTTTTTGTTTGTTTGCTTGTTTTGCTCAAAGCCAAGGAAGTACTATACACACAAAACTGTTAGAAGAGTATTTGCATGGTCAGATACTCAAAATAGGTGAACAGAATTGTTTTACTCTTCGTTTTTACTTGCCAACTATAGGCCCCAGGATACGATTTGCAGAACTACTGAGCTGCAACTTAAAACAACAGGAGCTATGCTTGAAAATATGAAATACCATCCTGTATTAAAACAATTCTCAAAACAGTTTCTCAAAAACAATTTAGAATAAGGATAACAAATTTGTCCCCAAGTCCATGGAAACTCTTGACTTTAAATTTCTGATCCCTAATAATGATCTTCCAATATATCTGTGTGCATTGGTGGTGACAGTAGAGATGGAGATACACTGTCAACAGATGAGGGCTTGGCTCACTAGAGTAATGATGAGCTTATATCCTTGTGAACATCAGTACATAATAATACTAAAGCATTACTCAATATATAATGTTGTATTAATAATTTACAAGCAAGAACAAACTTTGCCCCAAACATCTGATAATCTCCATAAAGAGATTAGCTAGACTGTAACAACAGATAGTAGCATTGCATCAATATGCAAAGAGACTCATTCTCAACAGTGCTCTGTGATGTCTCAAAGAATGACCTTGCATCATGCTCCTGGTCAATAACGATGGCAATGGCACAGTAGATATGAGAGTGAACCCTAATGTTGAATCAATAATCACTACGCTGGGTCATTGCACTGCATCAGTTTGGGATAGTTTTGCATTACGATGTTGCATCAACTTGCATGATACTGCCAAGTCACCCTGCATCAGTTCAGTGGTATTGTGCTGAACAGTGCCATGCTGTTGCATGAATATACAGAGATACTTACCTGTGACAGCAAATCAGCATAGAGGTATGCTAAGTTTTGACATGACCATCACAGAGTCATCACGCACAATATTAATGTTGATGAGTGGCAACTCACATGTCACAAGGCCACTTAATTTTCTCTTTGCAGGACAAATTCAGGTGAGCACAAGTCCTAACTCGGCAAAGTTTTGTTAAAACCAGCAAAGGCACCCCTTTACCCAAGACCGTCCTTCCACATTTTCACTCCAATCTGCATGGACAGCAGGTACTTTGTTCTAGTACACTTTTTATCTGCTCAGCTATTTGACCGAATATGATTGGCCTCACTACAACCCGTGGAGAGTAACAAGATTCAAAAGGAAACCACTGTGACAGGGAAATGGCCCAATTATGCTGAGCCTAGCTTCTTCCCTGGCAAACAGATTCAAAGCATAACACATCAAGACACATAAGGAAGCAGGCACCCAGCGATTGCTGTCGAAGGAGGAGAACAAAAAGACGGCAATTATTTTAATCATCTTTCAAGAGGTGACAATAATGTTTCTTATAATTGCAAAGAGAAGCAGAAATGTCAATAGTTCCAACCAGCCTTTCTTTCTGAATGGAGCCTGAATCAGCTCTTCATTTAGGCTACTGAAACATCAACTATTTCCCCTTAAACTATACTTGAGTCAGTCTGCTTTGGTCACACTCAGCTCAGATTGAAGTTGAGAGTGATAATTACTGTAAATTCACATCACTTTTCTGGGGTGAATTTGTTTCAATTTGTTGATAGTATTTTCCCATGTATGTTTCCTTATATTTCCCTATTATTGCTACAGTGATGATTGTTGTTGAAGTAGGTTTTTCTGATCTCCATTCCATGGGTTTTTATCTTTAAACATAGCAGAGCTTTATTTATACCAATAAATACAATATTTATACCAATAAAACAAATACAGAAACAGTCCAGTAAGACTAAATGACAGGTGGCACAGCAATTACTAGTTCTTTTGTCCTCGATTTCAATGGCACCTAGTGAGCAACAACCCAAGTTGGCAGTAGACATTGTGCTCCTCTGCCTTTTCCTCTGTGTGTGTACTGGGTTGGAACAGGGGTCTTATCTCTTCAATATCAGTCTGAAACTGGCATGCAAGCTAATCATATATGTTCTGAGGTATACTGTCCTCAGCCGAAGAGCAAAAAGTACCAGTGAGGAAGAACGTATCTCTGTGCAATACTCTGCCTCAGGCTGGACACGGGGGTTTCAGTGAAAGGTTTGTGCACAATATAAGCACCCCAGCCCCTCTCATGTCGCATACAAGGCTCTTCCATAAAGGATTCCAGGATCAGTAAATATCCTCCTTTCTATCATTTACACAACTGCTATGGCATTACAGGTGGACTGAACCAAAAAGCTGATATAATGCAAGTGTATGTAATGAAGCTGGCACACAACAGTGGATTTTAAACAGAGTTTTTCTCTGTCTCCCAGTACTGTGTGTAACCTGTTCTGGAGTTCCCAGCACATGACTTCGTATTTCATTTTGACAGTTCAGCACATCCCACCCTGAGTGCTTGACCTGAAAACGTAGACATGTTTCAGATGAAATGGAAGGTTAATTACAAAGGCTGAAGGCATTAATGAAGGCTATCAATTATTAATCAGTTGGTCCACTATTCTCTTTTCCCATATCCAGAAGTGTTTAAAAGCCAGTAACAGGTTTTTAGGGCTGATGACATCTCTTAGCAACTGTATTACTCTGGTTTTATGATTAGACCCCACAAGCAAAGTAGGAAAACATCAAATACATTTTTAGACAGGAGACTTCTACGGAAAAAATTCAAGGTGATGGACGATGAAACTACTTCCCACCTCCAAAACCTTCCTGACCACTGCATTGCAGCGGGCTCTGGTCTTGCATCTGAGTCACTGAGCGCTGCTGGTAATGAAGCACTGAACCATGGGGCGCAGAAGGTTTTTATGTAGGGTTTGCATTGTTTATAAAGAAAAGTTACAGCAACACCTAACAAATTTTAATGTAAATATATCAGTCAAAGCAATGTATGCATCCTAAGACAGTAAAGGACCTGCCAGGTGTTTGGCACAGACAGGTATTTTTGAATAATCATGGACAACTTTGAAAGATGTCAGAATAACAGCAGGGAAAATTATCCTCAGAAAAGGAAAGCAGAGCTCCTATTAATTGTCCTCACATATGTGAAATTTATTTCCCTTGCAAAATAAATCCATCATTGAAGAAAAATGTTTAATTAAGAAGTATTAATAGAAACATGCCTTTTCAACAATTTATATTAAGATTTTATTACCACATTAAAGATGAAAGCCTATTCAGTTGTGAAATCATCACTTATACCAAGTGGTAAAATTCTCATCACTTGTTAACTGTAGAGTAAGGGAAAAAGGCTTGGGAAATGCAACACAGAATCTGTCTTGAGAGGAAATGATGATTATCTTGGTCTTTTCCTACTCCAGCATTCCTCATTACTGCTAGAAGCACAATATCTTTCAGCTGCCATTTTTTAAAACTTCAAGATGCTTTTAATCTTATTTGGGTTATTGTTTGCACCATTATAGTTACATTTTTAACATGTAACTTGGATGATTATAAGTTTGTTATATAACATCAGATACTGTAGTAGCCATTTTCCAATAAACTGGTATATGATATTGTCATGAATTGGCAAAATGACATCATCATATCCCCCCCCCCCCCCCCCGAGGTCATTTAAAAATAATCTAAGCCTACACCTAATCAAAAAACCCTATTGTATGGGCACTATTTATCTTTCTACTTCAGAAAAATTTCTATTCCTTTTTGCATCAGAAATCTAGAGAACAAACTTTATCTTTAATAATACTCTGCATGTTCTAATCTTCAGCTTTTATCCTCAGGAGACAACTTTCCCTGAGGTAATTCCACTACTTGATTGTTCAGTGTAGCCTGTAGACCATTGTCCAAGGCAAAGGCTTAGAGAAATTTTACAGAAGATATCCAACCATCATATTAATCTCATATTCCTTTTTATCCTACGTTCCACTTTGAATAAGTTATTGCTTGCAGATGCTTTTCTGCTGACCTTTGGGACTGTTTTACACCTTAATTCTGCTTCATATAAAGTTTCAGCAAGGCCTGGACCATTTTAGATATTAACTTGCACTTCCTTGGCAGTTTTTTGAGAAATGCCCATTTCATCCGCATTCCAAAGGGACCATACCGTCCCCTCACTCCCATATTTGATGACTATACTCCCTTCAGCTATACTAACTCATACTTTTCCTTAGTTTGGCATCCTTCAATGATGCTATATGTGTCATGTCAGTGAGCTCCCAAGGTTTGAAGGAATCCCCCAGCACTCCAAACGTGGGGGCAGAAACTGACAATATGTTTGCACACACAGTTCTAGAAAGATTACACTGCGTTCAGAAGCATGGACTAAAATGATATGGTATGCTTCTTCATGCTGGTCTTATCCATGCTTAGGTAATTCTGTCAGACATAAAGGACATAAGTAACAGAGAAATGTAACAACAAAAACTACCAGGGTTGTTAGTGAGACGTTATCATTACAAACCTTCAGACCTAATATTGATCTCAGGGAAAATTCTCCAAAGAATAGTCTGTTTCTATCAAGAATAATCAAAGCACTTTCAGAAAAATCAGACAACAGAGCTGTTTATATTAGTACAATAAAGCACCCTTTTACCTTCAAACAGCATTCCTTCCATACTTTGAAAATTAATTCCAGGTCCTTTGAGGGTCTCTAGATTCTTTTAAACCACTAAATGAGTATATTTATGTTCCATGGCCTCATTTAAATTTGCCTAAAATCTAAGAGTCAGTTTGCTGTTCATCCTTATAACTGCACATTTCCAAGCACGCCATCCGTACTCTATTAACAAACAGCTCTGACATGGGAAGGGAGGCAGGACACACAGATCATAAGCAGCACCACAAACCCGTCCAGCATGAGACACAGTGATGAACCTTTGAAGACTAAATGTACTGTCTTTAAGGCAGACACCTTTAGCTATCTTGACCTATTTCCATCCTCGTTTTTAAAAAAAAAAAAAGCACTTTTAGATTCAAAGCAATCTTCAGTGTCAAATTTAGCCACATCATACGGGGCAGGCTGAGGTTTACCAACGAAAGAATTAAAGGAGTTCTACCCTCCCATTTGCACAAAACTATACTGCTAATGCTTGGTGGTGGTTTGGACCTGGCTGGCAGCCAAACTCCCATCCAGCCGCTTGCTCACTCTCCTTCCTAGTTTGTCCTCCCTTCCACTGAGAACAGGAGTGAGACGGCTTGTGGGTCAAGATAAAGACAGGGAGATCACTTACCAATTATTGTTGCGGGCAAAACAGACTCAGCTTGGGGAAGTTAATGTATTACCAGTTAATATATTCTTATTTATTTACTGATTTGGTTAGCAGGAAACAAAAAGACAAATACTAAAACATAGGGAAAGCAACTCTCCTCCCCCTTTCCCAAGGTCAACTTCACTCCTCCACTGCAGACTCCTCTCCTCCTCCCTTGCTATCACCACAAGTTACACTCAGTCCCCTCAGTGAGGCAACAAATGTGCCAGGGGTGGAGGAGGGGGTTACGCCAGTACACAGTGGTTTCTCTCTGCTGCTCCTTCCTTCTTACACTTTTCCTCTGCTCCAGTGTGGGCTCCCCATAGGCCAGTTACTTTGGGAATATCCTCCTCCTCCAGCATGGGGTCTTCCATGCACTGCAGTGGATATCTGCTCTGCCATGAAGCACCTCCTCCTTCTCCTCTCACCTTGATGTTACCTATGCTGTTTATCATCATTTTCCCCCCACCTCCTCTTCTTGGCAGCTTCTGCCCTTTCTTGAATATGCTTTCACAGAGGTGCCACCAGCTTGGCTGATGTGCTCAGCTGTGTCCTGCAGTGGTTTTGGAGCCAGCTGAGTCTGGCACGGGACAGCCCCTGGTCTTGTCCCAGAGGCCACCCTGCAACTACCACCTTGCCATGTACACCCAAAACATGGTTTTACATATATGATATGATACAATCAGATGGCTGCATAGCCCCCTCTCTTGCTTCTCCCAGTGGCATTTAAACAAGCTGCATTCACATCTGTGGATACACCACATTTGCAGCACATTATTTTTGCAGCGATTTGCCCGCTTATGCTAGAGTTCGTAATGCTTCCTGTCATCTCTGGATCTAATTTATACACCCAAGACAGTGCAGTTTGACAGCAAAATGGACCACAGGCTCTTTAGTCCAGGCAATATAAGCCAAAAGTCCCAAATTATGCAGGGACTAATTTTTTTGTTCTCATTTTAAGCTAGTGACAGGAACAACTATTCTCCCTTTCACTCTTCCATTTGGCAAAAATATACTTCCAGTGAAGACAGGCAATGCCACTAGGCATCACACTCGAGACAGAAAGCAACAATCCCACCAGAGAGCACAGCCCTGCAAATGAACTCATCCTGCCCCATATTTGCCTGGTTTCAGGAACTTATCACCCGTTCGTTCCAACAGGCAGGCGGCACAAAGAATTTGTTCTAGTTGCACTACAGTCCAAAAACCACATCAATATTAAAAATGACTTCTTAAAAAGCACTGAACAAAGCTCAGCAGCTAAAGCTTTGAGCTCTTTGACTAGCTCAAATGCATTCTTTGGACCTGGCCTTGCCCGGGTGATACAAGTGACCTCCTAATCCCCAAATCACTTACTGTACCAGCAGTTCTGGGAAAGGAGCAATACAACTCATCCTCCCAGGAAAAGGGTGGCTTTTGACACAGGAGTACAAATGTGAAAGGCAAGAAGCTTCTGTATGAAGCTAAATTAATTTTTTCCTTTGGCATCCAAGGAACCAGCAACTATCCAGTGACTATCATCAGTACTGAGCACCACCTTCATGGGTAGCTCCAAATCAGGAACTTCTTTCAGTGAGCACTGGGGAACACGCATGATGAACCAAATTCTAGCACAACTCCATGAATGCTAATGGAGGGATTGTGCACTCATAATACCTCTGTGGAAATCAAAATTTGCCTCAACAGTAACAACCATGATATATTTAAAAGTCATTTAAAAACTAGAATTTGCCATTTTTGCTCAAGACCATGTTTTATTCAAAGAAGAAAGCAACGAAAATCAGGCACCACGTATATCTCACTGTAGCAGTATCAAGAAGTCTACTGGGTTATCATCACTTTGGTCACAATGATGTGTATCCTATTAAGACCAGGAGTTATGCAGAGAATACTGAAAGCACTATGCAATATGTAAATGAAGTAGGCAAAAGACCTCACATTACTCCTTTTTGCCTATTTCTACATTTTAAAAGGCAAAATACTCCTTCTCTGTGCCTCTATAAAGCTCTCATTTTCCTAAACATTACTTCTTTTCACAGCTAGTTTTGTAACCTAAGTTTTTCATTAAAGAAATGAAATGAGTCTGCTAACAAATAGCTCTTGTGAGAGAAGGGGGATAGGAGTAGTGCAAGCAGGAAATGCATTGTGCAGCTGATCAAGGGATGTTAAGACATGGCTGAAGTAGATCAATATTGGGTGCAACGCTTCAAAATTGTGTGCAACAAGGGATTACCCTCTGTCCCCAAAGAGCAGCAATCATCCTTCAGTGCAGCTGCTCACATTACAAGTGATGTCTTTTCAATTACCTCAAAGGCCAGATTTACCATGCTCTGGTCACAAGTTCAGAAGCCCATTAATAACCATCTTGGGAATCACTGCAAGGCTCCAGACTACATATCACATGATGTCCTCTCTGATACAGGTTTTATAAACTGAGCCAACATGTCATCGAATGTGTCAAAATGCTTATTTCCTAGACTGACAATAGGAAGCCAGAGGACAGCCCCTCTCCCTTCTAACCCAACGTTATTTAATACCAGCTGCCACTGAAAGCTGGAAAAATATGAGTGCTCAGAGAAAAGAATTACATGCACAAAGTGTTGAAGTTATGATGAAGAACAATACATTAGATGGGAACTTAAAGCTTTTGGTTGAGAACGTGTCCTTTAAACTGATCACACTCTACTGCTGTAAAAGGATTTTGAAACAAATGTGATTGGATGACATCTGTGTGCAGATGCACTGAGCTGGGTCTACACAGCAAACCAAGCTCAGAACCAAACGTAAGGTACAAAGATACCCAACACAGCTTGCAAAGTCCCAACTTGGTTCTACAACAGAGTAGCAACGCTTATCTGGTGCTGCAGCTGAGTGAATAAATCCTCCTGAGCATAGCTGAGCATTCAGGCGCAGAAGCAGTGAAATCTTCCTGCAGCTGCAACTTCTGGACTTGTATGTTTGAATTTGCATTAGCCCTGGGATATCTTCATGATGTCCCATTGTGCTACTCAGGTAGACCAGAAGAGCCTGGAGGGATTGAGGGGGAGGTGCTGACACAAAGAACAGGCAATACAACTCCCTTCTGTAAATGCAGCTGACAGATAAACATCAAAACCAGAAAGGAGCTGAAGGACAATATTGGCACAAAGCAAATGGAAGTTAAACTGACATACATGAATACATATAGATTGGAAAATAAGTTAAAGTTTAAAATTGTAGGAAAAATTTGACTTCAGAACAGCATTTCAAGAGAAACAGCAGAAGCAGAAAACCAGAAGGGATGAGGTAGATCTGATACAGCCAGGAAAGAAGCAGTGATGGTGCAATTGCCTATAAAGGTAGGGGACTGGACTTGATGACCCAGATAGTCCTCTCCCTGTCCTGTGCTCCTAAATTAAGATGCACAGCCAGCAACTCTGAAAACCTCATCCATTTGTGAAGCTCCAAAACTAAGCAATGATTTTTCCTCCATCAGAAAGCCAGCACGTTTGTTACACAGGAAACAAATTCTGATCAGAACACAAACTGATAAGGATTTTTAAATCAGTTTCAAGCAAAACAGTTTTCTAACATGTAAGATAGTCTGAACTATATGCCTTTTTCCTTCAGATTCTAATCAAAATGGAGTTTACCTCATTTTAAAAAAATCAAGGTAGTTTACAGTAACCATTGTAGGAGAACTATATTTAATTTGGCTCCCCACAGGTTAAGATTTAAAGAAATATAAATGAGAAACCACATCCTCCTTCCCTTCTCCACAGAAACACAGAGCAGAGAAGACAAGAATAGAGTGCAAGGGCTTGAAAATACCACAACAGTAAGAACCACATTTCTGCATTAAAAGAAACAGAGAAGACCTGCACGAGTAAGGACATAAAAGTTCTTCGAAGTAACAAATACAAGAAGAGAATTATCCACTCTCACGACCAGACAGAATCAGTACAGTTAGACTTTAACACATCACAGGAAAATCCTTTCCATGTAACAGAACAAGGAACTAAAATTCCTTTTGTAAAACCCTCCTGAAACTGTAAGGGTGCATAATCAAATCTTAGTGGTGATTGAAGGCAGTAGTTTTGTAAAACTGTTATCTGCAGAAAGGTGCTGACAGTCCCACGCACCTCAGGATGTTGGATGCTGTGGAGTCCAAGCTTACACACTCAACGTGATCAGACATCCTTCTTGAAATGACCCTTCCTGCCCCAACTGTTCAGTACACTTGTACACCACCACCCAGAAAAAAAACACGCAAAGGGAACCCCCCTACCTCTCCCTTGACACCCCCCTAGTTGCATAGCTTAATTACCTTTCAGCAAGTCCCAAATTTTTTTCCACGTGTTGCCCAGCTCATTGTATGAGCAGATCCAGTGGCTACTACTGGAATGCTGTGTTAACCTCTCTGTTTTGTTGTGGAGATACATTTACTTCAATCTGCAATGCTGCAGCACGTGTTGCCCACCTGAATTATGCCAAATGATCACTGCCCATTCAGGGCCTAGTCTCTGTAAATATATTTGGGATGCAATATACCATCTACGAAAGGATAACCTGCAGATAACAAGAATGTTTGTAAAAATTGTTTTAGCAATGCACCCAAAGACAGACTAGATCCTTTCCCCTTAAACAAGTGGAAAATGCCTGCAAAGTCAGAGGATCTCATTCCTATTGCTAGGTAAAATAGTATACTAGAAGCATGACATGGTTCCCTACAGAACTGGTTAATCCCACCATCTCTTTAAGCATCATACTAAAGGGTTTTACATAATCCAAAACCTGAAATCCTGTATGTGCTACTGGCTTTCAGATGAGATTGTCTAAAAATAATAGAATAAGAAAGACATGATAAGATAGCAAAGGAAGCCTGAGTCAGTATAAGATACTTTTCTTTGCCATGCTTAATGATTTCTATTACCCAGCTTCCAGAAACTGCACTCCTGACATCAGTAATTTACAAGAATAAAGAATAAGCTAAAACAGGGACTGTGTGCACTGAAAGTAAATTTGGACAGTCAGAGCTAGTAGTATACTTGGTTATCAGGTATAGGCAAAAACATGCTTGGCCAATGCTTTACACTGGCCCAAATTATACCAGTTATATGAGGCAGTCAGTCTCTTTCTGTAGGCTGCAAAGTGCTTAAACAAAGCACCAGGAATTTAAATGTAGCAGAAGAAAAGATATGCCAAGATATTTAAGACAGCTTTCACACTACATAAGCTTTACTTCAACTGGGTTTCAGACTGTGTGTTTGCAGTCTCCCCCATCCCAGTTTTACATAAGGAGACGGAAGAGGAAAATGCCTGTATCATGTATTTAACATAAAAGCCTTTCAGATCAGCAGAAAGCCTTCAGTTCAATCATGCTTTATGTACTGAAAGGTTAACTAACGGGAGAGGCTTATTAGCACAAATAATACCACTTCAGCCTGTGATCCCAACAACACACAAAGTAAGTAAGTTCAGGCCCCATCAGCATTTAAATGGAGAGAAAAAACAAAACAACAAACACACCACACACCACCTGCTGCTGTAAAATCAGTCCTCAGACGTTGTGGGCCACAGCAGCTTTCCAAGGGCACTACCCTCGCCCCAGCTGTTGGTATTGAACCCCTCTCAAGATGGAGAAGAAAGCACTGTGAAGCCTTCTGATTTAAGAAAAGATGAACATTCAGAGCCAGCTCCAATTCTGAGGCAATAGCTCTAGTTACATTATTTAATCTCTAATGCCTCCATTTTCTCATTCTATAAGGATGTTCATGTGTACCTTTCAAAGAGATATTGTGATGTATTGTAATTGTATAGATGTTTTAAAGTGAAATGCATGCATACGTTTTAGGCGTCATAACAACTGTTAAGGCAATGTTTCTGAATAAGAACAGTGCCCCTTGCTTGAAAACTCATGGTCAGAAAAACTCACAAGAACTTGGATATTAGACTTCTAGCCAAACTCCAGTTCAGTGCAATTTCTCCTCAAAATTGTCTCTGCAGTATCCTGGTAGAACAGAAAAAGCAGCATTTTCTTTCATTTCCCGTGTAAAACTGTGCAGGACTAGTTTTTTACGTTCTCTAGAACAGTTGATTTTCATCCCAGAACCAGCTGCATATCAGTGACCAAGTTATCTTTTCCCTGCACTGAGTTTTGAAATCCTCTAAGATTAAAGTCATAGCGCAAACAATGCGTAACCTTGTTCGGATTAGATCAAGTTTATATTTTGCTAGTAAGATTCAATAATATGTTCCTGTTTAAGATGTTCTTCCTATAGGCTTAACAGAGAAACAATTAATTTCGCTGTATCTGATGTCATACCAAACAGTTGTTAACCTTTGATGAGAAGATTACGTCAGATACCAAGCCAGGGGTAAATTAAACTGACAATTGCCCTTGTTTAATTGCTTCTGAGTAGCACTCAGTATATTTGAATGTGCAGTGAGTTATTATCATACCTTGCTGCTATCCATTAACATGAAGATCAAGAATTTTATTTTACGTTTTTGATGCGACCATAAAGAAGGTGATAAAGGCTTTAATTACAAATTGATTTAATTTAGAAACTTTCAGTGCAATTTATCCAAGCATACAGAAGTAAGACGGGTTGGTCTGAACAAGCTTGTAAGTTTGATGTTTCTTGTAAAAGAGAAAAATAAATATATTGCCAATTGTTACTAGAGTCTACAAATATAAAAGATTTTAGCCACTTTCAGAATGAACACTAAAAACCTCACACTCATCTCCTTCAGGTCTTGGATATTTCAAGAAAAGAACTTCAGTGGAGATTGTCTGGGTTTCGTTCTTTGACCCAGCTGGAGAAAAAAAAACAACCCACACTGCTTCACTCCTTTGTATTTAGTACTTGAAAGAAAACCATTAAGCCAAATCTCAATTTTCTCAGCATCAAAAAGTCCCAGTATTTCCTGGTTTACTCACTCACTGACAAGACTGTGTGACAAAATGTGAAAATCCCAATTACTGAAATACTAAGCGGACATAATGCAAAACAATAAAGGCAATTCAGCTCACGTTTTACTGAAATTATGATATATAATATAGTCCTAGATGACATACTCTACATAAACATTATAGTCACAGGAGAGAGTAAAATAAATATTAAGCCAAACACAGTATTTGTTTATACACTGTACAAGAACAAGCAATAATATAACATTTATTGCCATACAGGGTCTTTGGATAGATACTGTGAGATACTCTGAGATTTGATCATTTAACACCTAATAGCAATTCACAGAACCACAACAAATCCTCAGACAGACCTTCACAGATTAAACAAATTTCAAGCTTCCAAATTTATTTTAAACAGAGGCTATATATTTAGGGATGAATCTCTCACATGAGCAAGCCTGTTAAGATTTTTGCTTCTAATTAGGAGAGTGTTTTTTATTTCTGCACTTACACTGAATTACTAGGGTCTGACTTTGCAACATGTACAACACTAAAATGGGCAAATGTGTATTCTGAAAAAGATGCTGTTAATTCTGTCCACTATACCAAACCATGATCTTATTAGTAGAAGTCTTCTTCCTTGAGGAAGCAGCAAAGCTCTCTCTTTTCATGGAAAAATCAGCAAAGGTAGTGTATTTAGTTACCCATATCTTTAAGCCAGGTTTCACAAAATTACCCATTTAACTTCCCATTGATTCTTCCTCCAATTCTTAATTTTCACTCTCCACTGTCCAGCTGAACTCAGCTGTTCTGCAGAGCTAAAGCCCCAAGATTATTTTCAGATTTGTGACTCTAATCAGGCTAACTCATGGTCCAACTGGCAATTTTACCATTCATGCTAACATCGTCCTACCAGCTCTTTCTTCCATATCTCTAATCAGCTTCACAACCTTCAATAACAACAGCGAAAGCACTAGGATCTATGCACAAACTGTCACCGAGTGAGGAGTTAATGAATCCCTGTATCAAAGCACTGAGCTCCCATGCTGCCTGAATAGAGCTAGGGATCTAAAATCCATCATCTTTAGCCACAGGACATCAGTGCACTATTTCCTGCACTGTTGCATTCAGCTGCGTACGTTCATTCATACACCTGGTACAGCCACTGGCAACAAAGCAGTGACTGAAGCTCAAAAGGTCATTGAGATAACTTGATGAGGCGTAGTGCCAAATTGTGCCAGCCATAAACAGACACGCTGGTGTGAAAAGCTCCTTAACCTTCAAAGGTTTAGTTTCAACTCATGACCTCCTACCACAGAGACTCTTTCCTGAGAGCTAGTAGATAAAAATAGATGGACCAGTCATTCCTATACATAATGTGAACTAGTTCAAATATATTAAAAATGCATTTTTAACCATCTTTTCACAATAAAAACAGAAGTAGCAATAACACGTTTTAAAGTTGTTTTGAAACTGAAGGTCCATTTTCTGTCTTCAAATTAGTTTTCCTTTACTAATTCTTCTGCACTCTAGGGAACAATAAATGCAGCATGCATAAACATATGGGACTTCATAGACCCAAAGAGTTTAGAAAAGGACAGGAAAAGACTGAGGGTGCTTTGGGACAGGATCCTTGAGTGTTTAAATAGAACACTTCCATTAAAAAAAAAAAAAAAAAAAATCAGGATCTTTGGCAATTTTACACCAGCTGACAAAACAGCCACTGACCTGCATACCTCAAATTTGAGGCTCATTCAGATATCCCCTCTCACAGACAAAACAATGATGCTGAAGTCTTATACATTTGCCATGCTTTTTTATTCTATAAACCTGACATAACTAGCAAGCAGTTATCTTATGCTCCATTTTTTGTGTGGATGATCTGCATATAGTAGCCTCTTTATACATTAAGTATTTTCAAAGTACTTGGTCAGGAACAGAGGCCATCTTCCAGGTAAAGACTATGTGCAATGGGTTGACCCTGGCCAGTAACTAAGCACCCACCCAGCTGCTCATTCATTCACTCCCCCTGCAGTGGGACAGGGGAGAAAATCAGAAGGGCAAAAGTGAGAAAACTTGTGGATTGAGATAAAGACCGTTTCATAAGTGAAGCAAAGCCTCACTACTTCCCATTGGCACCCAGATGTTGAGCCACTTCCTGGTAAGGGGAGGCCTGAGCACGTGTAATGGTTACCTGAAAAGACACAGGCCATAACCATCAGCATCCCCTCTTCCTTTCCCTGCATTTTCATTGCTGAGCACAACATTTTATGGTATGGAATGTCCCTTTAGTCAATTCGGGTTAGCTGTCCTGGCTGTGTTCCTTTCCAAATTCTTGTGCACCCCCAGCCTACTCACTGACTTCTGAATTTATTGCAGATTGTCTTTTAACCCTAAGTTAGCCTTTAGGGTAATTTTACCATCCCCTTTCAAATATCTTCAATAATAAATCATGCGTACTAAGCATGTAGTTATAGACATGAAAAAAGCCAATTATAATACATACAAAGTACCAAGAAATTAATCCCTACAGCATGCACCACACCTTGTTACACAGAGACCGCAAATGGATTTGCATGTCTTGGTGGAATGCCTGTTATGCCTTTGGATAGGCTTTTTGTGAAGGAAATATCTTTGTTATCCATACTACCAATACGTTGGTCGTCTTCTCACTTTCTTAGCTTTTGGTATTTAAATTACACATTAATCTTATTCTTTTCAGCTATTTTCCCCCTTGTCCAGAGAAGCCACAATTTTGGGCAATTTTCTGTCCTCTTACAAACAAATTCAAGTAATATAAAATTTACCAGTCATCAACTAGAAATTACTTTTCCATCTAAAAAAAAGTAGTAACCGACTGTATGCATGCTGTTAATCTGCTTCAATGTTGATTAACACAGACGCACTTAAATCATCTTCTTGTGATCAACATAAAGAAATGGAGTGCAATTAAGATGCAAGTCTCAGCTGAAGATGACTGCCATCCTAAGCAAAAAGGAAGACGTGACTTACAACTTACATTTATTAATATAAATAATTATAGAAAGGAGGTAAACACTTGTGATGTGCTCTGTGTGATCCTCAGAACCCATCTGCAATGCAATAGCTCAATGCTTGTTAGACAGTCTCTTAAAGTTACCTGTTGTTGCTAGGGGACAGTACTACCACCCCAATCCTTGTGGTGCCAGCCCTCTATCTGGCCCATGCAGCTAAGTGGAAACCTACTCCACTGCACACAGTGGAGGTTCTGCTGGGGACATAAGATACTTTTTAAGGTACTGCAGAGTGTGTATGTGTATATATATGTGTCACATCTTATATGAGGGCTATCTTCCCCGTCCTCAGTTACCTTAAATAATATGAACTTGAGTTAGGTTAAAGGCATCCGTAACTATTTAGTCGTAACTTCAAGAATCAACAAACCACAGCTACAAATGTTTATAAAAGATACATATGAAGAAATGAAAGAGAGACTCTGCTGAATCTTCATACACTAACATTGAATCAGAACAGTTATCCCACTCCCTCGTTCAGCTCACTTGCCATCTTGCCTGGTAGGTTAGCAGTCATGGTTTCAAGTCTTCATGCATATGTTAATCCTCAGGTTGCACCTATTAAAGACAATATATTCAGAAGTCTCTGCCAGAGAACTTATCCCTAACAGAAAGCTACATTCAGATAGTTTTTATACATTAATAAATACAGGAGACCTGCAGAGTACTCCCTCAGGTAAGTTGCTTGATTTTGTTTTGGTGGAAAATGTCTTTAGACAGTCTGTTCTTTTAGACCTTCTAAGGTTCCAGACAGTGTCATCTTCTGCTTGAAAGCACATCCTAACTCCCTCCCTTCACCAGTAGGCAGTCTAGCCACTCTCATTCATCAGTTGTTCACTTCCTCAGCTAAATGTGTTACACAAGATGATGTCTCCTATACCCAGCGAGTGAACAATTTCTTGCTTCAACAAAGAAGCCTCTGCCCCACTTCACCTTTTGGTGATCCGCTGGCATGCTTCAGTATAAAACATCTTTCACTGAATACATATTCCGTACCAATCTGTAGGGGCTCATAATTTGTATAAATGTAATTAGGAGAAATGTACACAGTTCTTAACCGTTTCTTGAATGAAATGAGACATGATGGGCATTAAACACTTTGGAACTGATAATTGCTTATGGGACACTGATGCTCAACCACTGCTGGTACTCCAAGAACGGTATCAAACTCAAAGACTTACTTTGTACTGGTTAAAAGCCTGGAAAGGCAAGAATAATAGCACTATTCTAAATGCACATCAATGCAAACAAGATCAAGATATAGTGGAATGAAATTATTTGTATTCACAAAAATTAAACTAAGAATTTTATACAAGAATAAAAAAGGGGGTCTAACATGGTGAAACACACACTTTAAGAGAAAACTGTATCCATAAAGACATTAAAGGCAGCTAAAAAAAGCAAAACACAAGATAGGAGATCAAAGCAGATCGCCCAATTTTTTTCCATGGTTTATAGCCTCTGTAGATATACCTGCCTGCAAAAACAAAACAGGCTACTCTTAAGGAAACCCTCTTATCTCTACTTTCTTGGGTATAAAATGTAACCCTTTTAATGCCCACTCCAAATTTGGCCTAAGAAAGGCTGAAATATTTTGTATCAAGGTGGTTTTGGTTATAGAAAAGTAAAACACAAACACCATTTATTATCTCAGTCTAGCCCTTAAGATTTCCAGTTCATCATACACCCTCTGTGGTTATCCTTCTCCTGATTCCAATTCTTCTACTACTTCTCTCTCTGCTCAGATGACACGGCACTGCAGCACGGCAGTGCAGTTTTGGAGGGAGTCTCCAGGAGACTGTTTGTACAGAGAGGCCAGAATTGTCTCTACAACCATAAAACCCAAACACAGACTTTGGCCAATCACAGTATAACTGAACAAATTTGGCAGAACGTACACGTACATTTTCTTCCATTTATACTCATTCTCATTTAGCAATGCCATCTCTAACGCAGGGAAGACTTTCTTATACTTACTGCTTAAGAATCAGAATATTCTACATCAAATCCTGTACCCTGTAGTTGCAGCCTGGTGCTAAGTGATGGATCCCCATTAGCTTGGGACTACTTAAGCAAAACTCTTCCCAAAATCACTAGCATTTTTGCCCAAGCCTAGAGTTTACTTTTTACAAGCAATTCAGAAACTGGACCAGTCTCACAACACTATTCTGAAGAGCCAGAGGTGAGATGACAGTTTACAATACACATAAAAATGAAAGACTGCAGAATAAACCAGCAGTGCACGTGGAGCATGATTTCTCTCTCCATCACAAGAATGATATCCATCATGACCTGCAGCCGTCTTCCTTCCCCCATTTGATCTCTATGAAGATTTTTGTATGTTGTAAATCACAAAATAGGTGTGGTAGTGTAAAGCGAAGAACATATAGAAACATTCAACCACAACTCATACATGTAGTCTTTTAAGCATCCATTGCGGAAGGCAATTTTCTAGTAGAGGTTGGGACTTGGTGCTTTGAATGAATTGTTGGGGGGACGGGGGGAATCTCATAAGGAGGGATTTGATGCTATAACAACATTCTCTTTCCACATGCTACAGTCTGTTCACACAAATACCTCATGCTCCATATATGACATTGATCTGGATGGTATGCCATCCATTTTTGCAGAGCTGCCAGCTTATACTTCATTGTAAATCAGGAGAGAAAATAGTTTCAGAGGCTGTAATTTTTTGTCATATAAAAAAAGACACCTTAGTCAATAAATTTCCACAATGTCTGAAAGACTCATAATGAAAAAATGAATCCAAACAGAAAAACAGTAAATTAAACAAGAAAATACCTAACTTGTCAATAAGGTATCTTTTTTTGACTTTGAATTTTACAATTAGAAGGAGATTATAAAGAAAATTCCAGAACATAAATGATATTCAAAAAGCAGGCAAACTATTAAGAAGTCTCCTTAGCAGAGCACGAGCCACTTTTACAATCTTTAAAATAGCATCAGATCCTGATAAACCATAGCCTATACTATGTCTTTTGGATTAAATTTTAGTTTAGTGATGCCCATTAGAAAACAATGATCACCAGGTGGCTTTTGTCATCTGTTATCACCAACAGAACATCCAGGGAAGTGTGAGGAGGTCAGAATCCAGTAATTAGCACCCAAAATAAAGTCTGTGACTGGAATATCCAGAAAGGCTCCAGAAGAAGGGGTCTCCCCAGTATTCATCCAGGAAAATCCCTGCTACTTTTATTTTATTATTATTATAGTTGTTCCTGAAAAAGTCAGGTTGCTAAATATACATAAAATAAATTACATTAACATTGGTCTTCCCTGTTTTAATACCCATTTTCTCTTTCTCCTACAATTTGCTTTATGATTTAAGTATTTGCATTTTTAAAACTTTATTTTATTATCAGTTTAATCTGCTTTCATAGCTCTGATCTACAAATTTGTTTTTTCCCCGTATTTCCATTCTAATTTGATCCACACTGCCTTGTTTCTTTTGACACTTGAAAATGGCCTAATGGAAGGACAAGCTTTTGAAGAAAGGAAGACGGAGAGAGTCTTTGAACATGACAGCACAACGCATGTGGTAGTTTTCAGTCAGTTACGAAAGATCTTGGTCTCATGGAAAGCTTGCATACATTTTGCTACCTAAGGGGTCCTATATGGTCTTGCATTTTAAATGTCATTTCAAGATGCACCTTTCATTTCAGATTTTGACTTTTTCTGAAATAATCCTGATGTAAGCTTACTTCTGTGACTTTGAACCATAAACTAGAGGTAATAAAGTCTTACAGACATTCAAGAAGCCAATAACATTTGAAAAAAGTTCCTCTTCAACTTTTGTATCGCATATAACAGCATGAGTCTCAGACTACATTCTTTATTTGAACATTTAGGTAGAGTCAGTGATATATATGATGAACAGTAATACCATACCTAGAAGAGCACAGCAGCATGCCTTTGCTCCTCATGAATGACTCACAAATCCTCCTAATCCATCCTGATCACAAAAGAACAAGAGAAATTAAAGCTGAACGAGTTCTATATATGCTGCTAGTGAATACCTTCAGGGATAAAATTAGCCAAACTACATAGGAAGCGGTCAACAGAACTTTTAGCATTAATATCAGCCACAGTTAATAGCTTTGATTTAGGTATCTGAAATAATCTGAAACTAGCATCATGGCATTCAGAGTAGTTTGAACAAAATATATTGGGAGGAAGCAGAAAAACTTTCATTCCCTTCCTTTCCAAAACTGACTGGAAAGAGAAAGTAATGATTTTTTTTTTTTTTTTTTTTTTTTAAATATGAACGCTTACACCTCAGGTTCAATTTGTTTGATTTGTTTCAATCTATACAGCAAAATTGGTTCTAATGTTAAAAAAAGATCACTCATTAAAAAGTTCATTTGGACTCATTTTTAAGGGTAGAGTTGATAATATTCGAGACCAAGGTATAGAGAAAAACTATGTGCCTTCATCATGGATGCTGAAAAGACTCATTGTGCAAGTTCTTATCTTAATGCAGGTTTAAAATTTCCTTTTTGCTACTTGTATCTGTTGCCCATCTTCCTTCCACTGAGTACCCCAAAGAAGAACCTGACTTCCGTTTTCTCTGGAAAATCCCCCATTAGGCAGCCAAGAGCAACAAGATCCCATGTTAGACTTCTTTTTCTAAGACTGAACAAATTCATATCTCTGCACCTCTCCCCGTATGCCAGGCATACCATTCTCCAGTTAATCGATAGCATTTTACACATCGTATTATAACGTCTGAAGAATAGACATTCTCTTGCTCAGTCATATCCAATCACTTTTGCTTAATGTGAGTTACAGAATTCCAACCCATTAGGCTTAGCATTGTTCACTTTACAAAGTCTTCTGGCATTCTTTTTGTTTT
>NW_008795405.1:4409198-4425349 GCF_000699145.1 Aptenodytes forsteri | reverse complement strand
TTTTTAAAAAAGCAAGAAAAAAGTTTTTTTTTAAAAAAAAAAAAAGTCAGGATTGGATCTCACTTTCATTCTAGCACAAAACACAAACTAAATATTTGGATATATCACAAAAAAAGAGAAACCATTGACAGTCTAATGGCTCAAGGCCATATTCTATCCCATTCAAATGAATCTGAAATTTACAATAAAATTCAAAATAAAACCACTTAAAATGTTGGCAGTGAGTACTAGCCCTGACCCTTGTTTCAGAACCACACTGCAATATACCCAGTGCTTCAACATGATTCTGAACATGGCAAATTCCATCAGCAGATTAAGACCCTCAGTCATTCACATTAGGTCTTTGTTTTGGCCTCTGGCATTCCTCCTGTTTACTTCTATCTTCAAGTTCCAGTGCAATATCAACAACTTGCCAGCTCATTCAAAACCTGCAAACGGCCCATTCCCCTTCCACTGTGAATTAATGCATAAGACATTGGAAATAATCTGAGCATGAAGTAACATGACCAGCTTCTACCTCTAGTAAACTTCTTGGCTACTTTGTTTACAAAGGAAAACAAAGCAAACAACCCCCCCCTCCCCCCAAAGCATCACATAAAATAACAAACTCCAAAAGTTTCCGGTCCTAGTGTTCGCATTTTCTCAAACAATTCAATTCTCCCTAAAGCCACCTTCATTAAAGTTTCCCTACCTTAATATTTGCTCTCACAAAAAAGTCTATTTTCTTCTTGCAAAGTTGTGTTGTGCTAACAACATTAAATTCTTATTCTTTTGAACTATCTTGCTAAAGCAAGCATCAGTTATATCAGCTTGAGGATCTGTTCAGTTCTCACTTAACCTTCTCAGTGAGGAAAAAAACCAACAAACCCTATCGGTCCAGTTCATTCTTTGCCTTCTGAGAATAGTAATGCTCTCCGCCATAAATTCAGCTGTATTCAGGACTGTGCATATGCCACAGTAGATTAGTACTGCTGCAAAATATTTCTACAATTTTTTAATAAACCCTACTGCTATTGAATCTATAAGTGTTTTTTTTTTTTTTTTTTTTTTTTTTTTGCTTGGTTTGGTGTCCACCCGCATCCACCCTTTCTTCTGGCACCAAGACTTGGCTCCCTGTGCATCCCATTTCAGTAATTCTACAAAACCCTAAAGAACTACCTAAGGCAGGTTGATTTGCTGAGTGCTAAAGATATAGAAAGCGTAGGGTATGACACATACTATTTTATAGTAATAGTTTTCTTCAAATGCATATTCAGTTAACAGAAACCCAGGTCTGGCATAGACATGGGCCTATCTATACTCACTATGTGCAGCTGCAGAAAATCACCAAGCCCAGGGGCACTGTCAATCCGAACAAGAATGCCATCCTTCACTGTTGTGCTGAAGCCCACAGCAAGACGGTCTGTCCTTGTGCTCGGTCTGTCATTAGCTGGCCAGGTGTACAGGATGAGACCTCCACTCTTCCCAAATATATACGTGGCACCAGCTACAAAACACAAAACCAAAGAAAAAAGTATTAGTTACCCATTTCATTTACTTATTTGCCAACTTTGGTAATAACGCTATGACTTCCAAGAGGAATATAAGCAAGCATATGCTTTCATTAGTTAAAGGGGTGAAATTAATGCCTCCTACTGGTTGGGCTACTGATAGCACAAGATGACTCCATGAAAATTTATTAATAGAGTAGATGATGGAAATATGTATTTCCAAACTCGACCAGGTAACAGAAGAGGACAACACATACTCAAATCCTTCTATTTTGTGACAAATGACATCGTGAGCCCTCTTTGATATTGGAATTGATTCCATATGTGTTATAAGACACACATGAAATGGTGCTTTAGACTGCCCTCTCCAAATTCTCATGTGTTCTTCCTTCTATAAAATTGTAAGTTTTCCTTTGTAGGACAATGGCTCTGGGATGCTAGATACTTTTTCTGATGGAAGGATATATGAAAGTGAAATAGCTTTTTATCAGACAAAACATATCTGTTCCTTCACCATTAGCCTTGCACCATTAGACTTGATAACAAAACATGTAATTCCCTCCTTATGGAAAGTTCATCCTTCAGATGAACATGGACTCGAGACTCACAAACACTTCCAGAGAGTAATCTAAATGTGCATGTATGTTATTCAGAACATCCTCATGTTCCTACACACATCACAGCGGGGGAACTACAAACAAACAAGCAAGCTTCCTCTTAAAGTATGAATCACTCAAGAAATTTCTTCTGTATACAACCTGCTGAAGTACGTTTTATTAGTTCCTAAATAAAGACAAGCAGCATTTAAGATAAAGATAAGTGAAGAGCTTATCAAGAATGAATGATTTCATTAGTGCTAATATCCCAGACAATGCCAGCTAGGACACTGCTGTTGGGGAAAAAAACCAAGCCACACCTGTTTCAGAAGCATGGGATTCAATCTCATATGGGGATTCAAAGGGAATATTTGGCAGCTCTCCTTAAGGCTGGGCTTGTCTTCAGCTGAAGACTATTCACACACAGTGGGAGACTATCCTTTTCTCAACACTTGCTAAGAATTTTAGATATCTAGTCCACATATTTCCAGCATTGTTCGTCTTTACAGTGAACCTGGGAACTTGTTCCCTGACCTTGTTTTTAAGGGCAACACCAAACCCCTCCAAAGCTGAACACTGTCCTCCCACATTCACGAGGGCCATCTGAGCTGAGCAAGACAGACATGCAAGTGAGGAATTATGGTCACAGATGAAGAAGCTGAGTAGCAAAAGCATTCGGAGTTCACATTCTCACTGGTACTCAACACTGAGTTAGAAGCAGGATTTTGTAACTCAGCAGTTATAAAATCAGCCCCTGAGCTTCTTGTAAAAATACAGTTAAAATTGCTGTGCTAGACCCAAATCTACAGGCAGGACAGGAGCAACACTTGTCAATGCTTCAGCCACTTACTGCACCTCATCTTCTGAGCACTGTTACAGTGGGTCACAGGCTACAGAATAGTAAGCAAAAATAACCAGCTCCCATTTACTGCATCAGGGATGAAGTATCTGTAGAAAGTACAGGCAATGTACTGGGTACATTTTCCAGTCTGAATGAAACTACAACTGAAGGTCTTTTTTCTTCCCCACCATATACCAATCAGCAACACGTATCAAGCAACCCCGAACAGAATAAATGTAATTAGATACAGAAAGAGGTGGGATCATCCATGGCTAACTTCTACACTTGCCTACAAAGCTGCAGCTCCACTAAAGCTCTTTATGACCTGAATTCCAAATAAATACTACATATTAGTAGAAATAATGGATACACTTCACCCCTGCTTGAGAGGCTTCTTCTAGACATCTCAGCACACATTACCAAAACAGACATCAAAAACTCAGGCACACAGAAGGGAAATGATTTGTGAACAGCTGACTCAATAACAGAGTGAAAATGAATCCATGTTTCCTTCCTTCCAGGTCTGTGCATACCCATCAGAACATGCCCAGTAAATTCAAACAAGTGTGTCTGAAATCAGGATTAGGTAGGAAATTTCACTCATAATTCTGAATTAACAAAAGAGCACATTGGCATACTGGAATGGTGCACATACATCATTTCAGTTCCAGAAAGATTAATTTTACAGACTGAACTCTATCTCCTCATTCAGCTTTGAACTCAAGATGGAGGTTGCATGACTATTGAAAAATATGTAGAAAGGGGTTTTGTTTGTCTGTTTAAATGCATCCCCAACCATATCTGTAATCTCTGGGTTAGAGAGAGATAGTTGGAGATGACCTGCTAGTGAATTATCTATGGCTTCCCCCCATGCACAGGTATATCAACAGCCCACTATAAACTACACTATAAATATCCGCCCTCAGTTTATCAGTTTGTTTTAAAAGTTGTGTGTATTGCATTACAGACTAAAACAAGGCATAGCAATGTGTTAAGTAAAACAAGATGAATTAACTCATTGTTGATGGCTTCATAGATTAAAACCCACCTTCCAAAACTATTCTCACTTGAATTGCAAGTTCTCCTCCTTTTCTTTGTACTGGTTATCAGGCCCTTCAGCAGCAAAGACAAGCTTGGAAGAGAAGAGTTCGCTATTTATGAAGACAGATGATTTCTTTGCCTCTCTAAGCACTATTTGGCTGCAGGTAGAGCATGTCAGTGCTCCTGTGAGTGCCAGTTAGAACCAATTATGTCTTCATAGGCCTGTCACGAGACTCAACTGCTTAACTGAGCTCATTTTCTCCTCAGAGAACACAGATTTTTGCTTCTAGGCCCAACTTGAAGATATTCATTACTTTGGGTTTATGCACAAAGATGATTCAGATGCAACAACCAGAGCAGCACTGCCCAAACTAACCTGTTAACTGAAGCCTGATGGCCAGCAGTTGTTTCCTTATTGCCCAGGATCAGAATTATGTCCATAATGATAGATAGGCCACTTGTTTGTTGAGTATGTCAATGTCCCTTTCCTTCCCCACCTTTTTGAGGGTATACAGGATACCCATTGCCTTGTTTGGAAAGAGATGGCATATTAATGTTGCACCAGTACCACTTTTTTCCCCAAAGCATGAACAAAATAGTCACTGCAGTCTGAAAACACAAGGTGCAGACACCAAGTAAAAGTGGAAGAGGAAGGATAACAAGAGTTACTACCACACTGCAATCACATGAAAAAAAAAAAACCCACCCCCCCAAAAAAAACCAACCAAAAAAACACCAAAACCCCAAAAACCCAAAACACAACACAGACACACTTGTTTTAAATGCTTCTATTTGACTGCAGCAACCATAAGTTTATGGAGTTTAAAACTCCAAGAGAATTGAACAAGACAAACAGTAGAATTACAACCCTGGACTTCAGGAAAGGACATTTCAGCTTCACCAGAACTTGACAAGGCGTGAACAACTCTATCTGGTTGGCCTTGCTTTAAGCTGGAGGGAGTGAGCACGTTGGACTAATTTACCTCCAGAGGTCCCTTCTGATCTTAAATTGGTAACTATCCTTTCTTTGTGATCTTGCAGAGAATTGTAGACTAATTAAGTGAAGAACTCAGTTAAGAAAAAAAGCTGATGAAAGTCTGTTCAGCTTGAGATCTTCTCATTGCACCTAAGCTTTGTTACAGACCTCTTTATTACACAAAAGCACAGGTTTTTTTTTCCAAGACACTTTCTATTCAAGACAGACAATGGATAATACACTGTTAATGAGCAGCCACTTGATATTTAGGTTTTGCTCATTGTTCAAGGTTTCGTTATATACCTCCTTTAATAAATACAACACCAACCGTGCCCTGAAAGTAGAAAGTCTGAGGGACTGATTAATTCCATTGTATTTATTGCTACAGTGCTTCACCACTTCAACTATATAACACTAACTTCAACCTATACTGCGCAAAAAAAGAAGAAAAAACCCCTAAAATCAAAGATATGAGCACACAAAATTATTTCCCCAGTCAGCTGTGAGAAATCCCACTTCTCAAAGTGCCCTGGGCCAGATTTACTGTACCGATGTGTGAGAACAACTGGGAACAGAATATGTTCAGTGACTCTACTGGGATCCTGCACGCAGAATTTGGTCAGCATTGGGAGCTCAGAGAAGTGAAAAAATACATGGTGAGGGAACACTCCCTACAGATTTAAGCTACTAGGACGCCAGCACGTGTTTAGCATACACAAAGCTTATAAACTCATGAACTTATAGTTTGGCAAAGTGGCAGTTGACTTTTCCCAGAAATGACATAACTTGTAACTATAACTTACAACTTTGGTGTTTAGAGATTTAAATATCAGAGAGATGGATATATTGCCACACACATGACTGCTGTTATTTAAAGTCCGCATATCTACCTTAAGCAAATTATGTATTTGCTAGCTATATTCATGGACAGCGCTGTTTGATTATTTAGTTTCAGTCAAAACAAAATAGTTTGAGGCAAACATTCATGGAAAATTCCTAACAGAAATTAGGCTTATAACATTTCTAACACAAATAACCAAGTTCACAAGCCACAGCAAATAAAGCCTCCTAGTGAGTTCTGCTAAGAAACATTTAGTTGAATTTGGCACCACCACCTATAATTTTAAATCAGTTATCACTTTTTCCTCATCATCGCCCAAGGACTTCAAAAACCTATCTTAAGAGTATCCTTCAATCAACATAGTACAACTGCAGCAGCTATATCCTGCCTAAAACTAATCCTGTAAAGCAGTAGAAAACAAGTCTGTCACATCTGCACGATATAACTTCTTTTGTGCCTTAGGGATCCTGTGAATCTTCCCATATTAAATATTCTATTGCAAATTCTCTATTTGCATCTACTAAGCCATGAACAGTCCTTTTTGCCTCAGCTACAGCACACGACATACACTTGTTTCACTGTGGCCAGGAAAATGCGACATTTTACAGGTATTATAGCAATGTTTATATATTGAAGGGTTAACTGCAGCAACTGTGCACTGGGATGTGAATATGAGTTTAACATATTATGAATGCCACAGTTCAGATTTTTACAACTAAAAAGTACTTTTAAGATAAGAATTATGAGGAACCCAGGCCAATTTAAAAGCTACAATAATTATATGAGTTAACATAGCAAAATTTATGACCAGGGTCCCACATCCCTTCGTGACAACATTGTTGCGGGCAAAACAATCTCAACTAGGGTAATCTCACTTAATTAGTTTTATTGACAACATAAACTTTTAATTACTGATGCAGGCATTGGGAAACAAAGACAACAAACAATTAAACACTTAGGGAAAATACCCTTCCTTCCCCTTCTCCAGGCTCAACTGCAGCCCACCAGTTCTTCTCCCCCTTCCTAGTCTCCCCTCCCTCTGGGCTGTAGTGAGACAACAGGCAGTGCAGGAGGTCGGGGTCAGTGCACAGAGGTTTCTTTCCAGCATTCCTCGATTCTTACTTACTTTCTGTGCTCCAGCATGGGTTATTGATGAACTGCAGCCCCTCAGGGGTGTCTATGCTCCTGTGTGGGTCCCTCCACAGGCTCCAGTCCCTCAGGGGTCTCTCTGCTCTGGGCCGCAGTCCCCTCAGAGGCATACCTCATCCAACACAGAGTGTCTTCTTCCAAGAACGTGTCTCCAGTATGTCCCAAACAATGTCCCCTTCCACATGCTTCTCCATGAACCTTCTTCTGTGTCCCCTCCTGCTTATCCTTTGGTATCCCCTCGTGTGCATCCTCCCATGAACCCTCCCACGCTACCTCTCCTGCCCCCAGGGGCTATCGCCCTTTCTTAAACATGTCCGAGCAGCAGCACCATGTGCTCCTCTGACAGGTTGAAGTTTTGGCATGTGGTGGGTTGTTTTCATCCAGGTCAGAGCTGGCTGTGACCACACACAGGGCAGTTCACTGCCTCCTCCCACACTGGGTGCTCTGCAGCCCCCTGCCGCTCATGACCCAATACAAACATAAATATCCTGATTGTGGTGGTAATTCGCCAAAAACATGAGGTACATAAACCTAATGATAACATCTTCCTACCTAAAATAACATGAAAAGGCATATGCCTTTCTCTCAATTATTATGTCTTTATTCTCTTGCATAGAATTCTTAAAAAAGTGTAACTACTGTTTTACTTCTTAACATTTTTGTAAAAGGACTGGAAACTTACTTTTACATTCCTCAATAAGGGGACAAACGGAAGACACATGATTTTTAAACTCAAAGACTTGTAAGTATACAAACAAAAGAACCCTATTGCATTTTCCTTATCCATTGCTTGTTTTTTTTGGACTTCCCCCCTTCCCTTTTTGTGCCTCCTTTACGGTCCTACTATATTTTCTGCTTAGTCCGGTAGTTCTAATGAGTGTCTTGGAGTACTTCATATGCTGGTGTAAAGGTCCTACCATGTTTATTAATAATCATAACCTTCTGCTTTCTAACAAGAAGCTATCAGTTCAACTACAGGAAAATTTGTGATGATGGCATTTTGCTCTTTCTTGGCAAAAACCTGAAATTTAGGTTATTTTCAAGTAATATTGTCAAAGGATGGAATCAGTAACACATTGTACGTGACCACAGGTAGTTGTTACACGAGCAAAGCAAGACCAAATTCACATCAGGAAGGAAACCTTGGTAGCACCTGTAATTAACAGCCCTTTAATCAGCAGCCCTTTAAAGCAGCAGTTAAATAATGAAGACCAGATAGTTTATGCAGACATTCAAATATTCCCACAAATCATAGAATCATAGACTCATAGAATCATTAAGGTTGGAAAAGACCTCTAAGATCATCAAGTCCAACCGTCAACCCAACACCACCATGCCCACTAAACCATGTCCCTAAGTGCCGCATCTACACATCTTTTAAATACCTCCAGGGATGGGGACTCAACCACTTCCCTGGGCAGCCTGTTCCAATGTTTAACCACTCTTTCAGTAAAGACATTTTTCCTAACATCCAATCTAAACCTCCCCTGGCGCAACTTGAGGCCATTTCCTCTTGTCCTATCGCTTGTTACTTGGGAGAAGAGACCAACACCCACCTTGCTACAACCTCCTTTCAGGTAGTTGTAGAGAGCGATGAGGTCTCCCCTCAGCCTCCTTTTCTCCAGGCTAAACAACCCCAGTTCCCCCAGCCGCTCCTCACAAGACTTGTTCTCCAGACCCCTCACCAGCCTCGTTGCCCTTCTCTGGACACGCTCCAGCACCTCAACGTCCTTCTTGTAGTGAGGGGCCCAAAACCGAACACAGTATTCGAGGTGCGGCCTCACCAGTGCCAAGTACAGGGGCACGATCACTTCCCTACTCCTGCTGGCCACGCTATTTCTGATACAGGCCAGGATGCCATTGGCCTTCTTGGCCACCTGGGCACACTGCTGGCTCATGTTCAGTCAGCTGTTGACCAACACCCCCGGGTCCTTTTCCGACAGGCAGCTTTCCAGCCACTCTTCCCCAAGCCTGTAGCGTTGCATGGGGTTGTTGCAACCGAGCAACAACCAGCACTTAGCCTTCATTAACCTCATACAGTTGGCCTCAGCCCCTGGTGACCCTTGTCTCATTGTACCTGATCTAGGCGGTTCATTTACTATTTCCATCACCAGAAAAGGCACTAGTAAAGGAATGCAAGTTAGATAGAATACTGGCATGAAAGCAAGTGAGAAGAGATCAGGCATACATCTGCAAAAACTCAGTAAGGAGACAAAATTTGCTGCAGCAGGAAGCATCATTATTTGGTCACATAATAAAAATGCAATTCCCAAAAGCATGGTATTTAGAGAGCTATTCTGCCCTAGCAAGTGGAGATGAACAAAGTAAAAAGGAAGAGCTGCTAAGACCAATTTCTGTTCTAATAGAAGACTGATAAAATAGATTTGAGGTTTTGCCTGAAATCTGATCAATCTGATTGCTGCCCCAAAGATTAAGGTCTCTCCCATATGTTCACAACTTATGGTAAACTGCATATTTGATCACTCAGTTTCTGGTCAGGGAAGCAACAGTGGCATAGCTCTTCAGGCCTTAACTCAGTAAGACAGTTCAACATCTTATTTATTTATGCTTGCTACACTCTTGAGGAAAAACGAGCCATGCTTTGAACATCAGCTCTAAGGCGTAGTTAAAGCAAACAATACAGATTGCATGAACCAGAAAAGAGCACCAGGACTTTCAAATGGCTTCTGACTATTTATTGCTCCCCAAAAGTTTATCACGTGGCAACATAGACAATAAAGTATCAGTTGATACCGATACACTGTCAAAAGGACATGAATTAGCTGAGTAAAAACAAAGCTTCTGACAGTTGTTTTTCCAACTTAACTCCTTCTGGACACATCAAATGGATTTGCACAGCATGTGTGGTCTAAGTTTCCTCTAAGTGAATTTCTTAGGAGTAAAAACGTTGAAAAAGTGACAACAGAATATTTTGAAGACAAAGAAATGCAACAGTGTCCATATGCATTAAGAACAACAATAGTGGTGAAAATAGGTAAAGTTTTTACCTAGTTTTGCAATATACTCCTGAATAGCATAGATGATTTGTCTGACTATTCATTAATTGAAATCACGTGAAGTGGATCAACTCTAGGTGTGCTGGAACATCTACATTGTCTAGAGATGACCTAACAGGTGTTTCCCATTTCCATCTTCTGTGATTTTTTTTTTTAATTACTCCTATAGGTGTTGTCCACTAAATGCACTGCATACAGCTTTTTTGCCTCACTATTACACTAGATGTAAGATAACATTTCCAGCTACCATTATCAAACAAATTAGGAATGGAGAAAAAAAGATCAAGCAAGAAGTGATCTGACTGCATTTAGGAATAATAAATGGTTTTCAGGTTAAAAGAAAGACATTAACAGCACTAGTACCAAGTAGTGTGCCAGCCCCATTCCTTCTGCCCTTCCATATTTACAAAGGCATTAGTCTTGACAGCAGCTATTCTTCCTTCTCCAGTTATAAACTGTCATCCAGTTACCCTCAATCTTAAACTTAACTACATTGTTATCCTAACCTTTATTTTACTCCTCCTCTTCCTATCTCACTTCATGTCACACCAAATAAAAAAGTTCTTAGACAAAAAAAATGAATCAGGGCTCAGGAGACAAAAAATAAGCTAGACAGACACACCCTCTGCCTTCAAGCATATACACCAATGTTCTTACAGCATATGGGATGATCTGCAATATCAGGATATTCCAGGGACGCCTTTGAGTTACTGTCACCTGATCACACACATCAAGAAAGAGAAGTCTAGTCAAAACTGAGTATCATCAATCAGAACCACTCTTCCTCCTCGTTCTCCTAAAGACCCACTCTCTGGCACTTGCGCATCTCTGCCCCAGTTGCTGCATTTTCCACACCCTGAGTTTAAAAGGTCTCTGTCTATTAATAGAAACACCTGCTTGATTAAAAAAAGGAGGGGAGGATTTTGAAAAAGATTAGAGAGGATCTAATCATCATCATCATCTGGCTCACTTGACCATTCCATCACAGGATCCTTCCTAGAAGAAAACAAAGACAGACCTGATACTTTTTATGACATGACTGCTGAAACATCCTTTTATTTGCCAAGAGCTTTAAATTGACTAAGAATGAAGAAAATTTTAAATCCTGAAAAATTGAAAGCTTCCAGTCTAATCCTCAAAAAAAAAACAAGCTTCCATGCTTAAAAGGAGTTTTCATGAACTAGCTCCTGCTCCTTTCAGGATGCTCTTCTCTTGACAAACCCTCCGAGACCCAGATTGAACACCATACTCATCTCACGTCTCAAAAAGCAGACATTGTTTGACATGAAACTGAAATTCCTTTCCCACTTTAAAATATGAAGGAGCTGCTTCTATACAAAAAGGAGGAGGAGTTACAAAATCTGCAGGACTAACACAAAACAGAAGCAGCAATTCGGATCATGCCTGCTTTCTGTGTTTGCCTTTTTTAATGACAGCAAATTAATGAGTCACTTTCCTCCCAGTAAGTGTGTATCAGCCAACAATTGGATCCGACAGTATGCTACTTCTTATTAGTTACACTGCATTAAAAAGATTGGAAGAGGAAAAGGGGGAGAGCAAGGGAGTGTTCCTAGAACTACTAGAAGATCCAAGATAGCTTATGGTTGATCTACAAGTTTCCCTAGATCAGGGATACTGGGAAGGTTAAGTTTTTTCCCAAATCTGAATTTGCCATGGGGCATGTTGGGGATGTTTATAATCTCAGAAGGAATTTAGGGATTAGTTGCTAATTAAAATGGACCCAAAATGTCCATAGGCATGTCCACATAAACATAACAGATTGCAACTAGGAAAATATTTCAGTAACATCTTCATTTACATTATAACAACATAACTGGTCAGACAAGGATCTTGCTAGTTCACTGTCATGTCTTCAGCACTGATCCTAAGTGGACACCAAGGGAAAACTAAGAGTAGAGCAAGCATATTTCCTTAAAGTACACACCCAGACTATGAGCCTTTTCAGCAATTAACTCAGCCTCATGTAGTTTGTAATCCCAAAGAGATCTTATTTCCAAGTATTTATCCAGTCTCTCCTTGAATGCATTTAGAAGTTTTGCATTCACAATGACTTACAAACCTTTAGCAATGACTCACACAAATCTACCACTGATGTAGCAAGCTTTTGGCCCCACTAGCCAGCTGTGGGCCCCATCAGAATGGGGCAGATGGTACATCATCCTGTACTCTAGTAACACGACCATAGCCTGTTAATAGATGAAGTGATTATTCCCCTTTACTCAGTGCTTGTTAGACTGCATCTAGAATAATGCATCCAGTTTTGGGGACCCCAATACAAGACAGATATCGACAAACTGGAGTGAGTTCAGTGAAGGGCCACGAAGATGGGTGGCTGAAGTGCCTGCATTGCGAGGAGAGGCCAAAGGATTTGGGCTTGTTCAGCTTGAAGACAACACAACTTCAAGAGGACATAAGGGCAGTCTCACAGCACCTGCAAGGAGGTTATTGAGAAGACAAAGGCAGGCTCTTCACAGTGGTGCACTGCTGGCGAACATGAAGCAATAGGCATAGCTGAAGTGAGAGAATCTGACTTGATAGAAGGAAAAAGCTTTCTCTTCACAAGGACAGACAGGCAGTCAAACAGGTTGCCCAAGGAGATTTTGGAGTCTCTGTGTGTGGAGGTTTTCAAGACCTGACTACATAAAACCCCAAGCAACCTGATCTGACCTCACAGCTGACCCTGCTCTGAGCAGGGCTTTGGACTAGAGACTTCCCAAGGTCTCCAGCCCAAGTGATTCTATTGTGTGAAGAACCACCTTTTTCATACTTGCTCTTGGTAAATAGATTACATGTTCCCTAGTTCTTGTACTGGAAGACATAGTAATCTGTCCCTATATCTATCCTCTCAGTGTCAACCTTGCCTTGCTGACTTTTATCGTGCCACCACCCTCAGCCCTTAAGTCATCTCTTTCAATAGAGACCAGTTGTGTTATCAAATTCAGCCCTCACAGCCAGATGACAGATGTCAATCTAGAAAAGGTCCAAAAGGACAATTTTTTTTGTTTTGTTTTTTTACACACCACAGAAAATGAAAAACATCATTAAAAAAAATGTACTGCTCGTAACAAATATAGAACTTTCATCTACTTCTACAGGAAGACAAAAGGCTTCAAACAATGCACCAGAAGAGATCAAAAGAAACTACCAACACTACAACTGAAATATGAAATTTGCTGGGTAAAAGTGCCCAGAAAACTGTGCCCAGTTACCGTGACCCTTGCAGGACATGTTTACTGGGGTCAAAGTTAACTACCACCCGGAAAGAGACTTCAATAGGTGCAACTGTGACTAAATTCAGTAAAAGTAGATGAAAGTATTTCTTAGCTGCATTCTGCTGCCAAAGAGGAGCTGGAATCTGGATGCATTTTCTTATTTCTTGGTGTTTCCTGATAAAAGAGCGCACAGAGACGATGTCCTTGGAGAAGCCCAGAAGGCAGCATGCCAGAGGAGCTGAATACAGAGACTACTGTTAGCAATGAGAAGCACAGCAGGATTCATAGCTCATTTGGGGCCTGGAGGAAGAATAGGGATGTTAGTTCACTACAGTTTTACAGAATCTGAATGGTAACAAAATGGCCTAGATACAGCTCAGGATGGATGGAGGTCAAATTGCTACTATTGATCTCAGCCCATTCAACTCCCCTCCAAAAAGTCTCTTTCTAGTCTTGATCCTTCAGCTATGGTTTATGCCATTAAAACAAATAAACTATCAGGAAAAAAAAAACACCAACAAACCTAAAACCAGAAAGACAACCACTGTTCTCTCAGTTTCCTTTAGTCACTGTAAGTAGCATAACCCTCTTACATGACCAGTTCGCAGACTGGTCCTTCATTGTTCCTTACACACCTGTTCACATTTCATTAGTCATAGGTATTAAAACAGAAAACACAGTTTACGTTTATGGTCTTCACTGCAGGAGATCAAACCCAAATTTTCAGGCTTGAATGCTAAAAAGAGTTGGGCCAAAAATATTGGCTATTATATATTCATCAGAGCCCCAGAAGGTAAGAGTTTTACCAAATCTCATGCTAAATCAGCAGCAGAGTTGGGAATAGGAAGCAGGTTTTCAGAGATCTAACTTCTTGCTGGTCATTGGCATGGGTTTATGAAAGGCAGGTCCTGCTTGACTAACCTGATCTCCTTCTATGGCAAGGTGACCTGCTTAGTGGATGAGGGAAAGGCTGTGGATGTGGTCTACCTGGACTTCAGTAAGGCCTTTGACACTGTCTCCCACAGCATTCTCCTAGAGAAGCTGGCTGCTCATGGCTTGGACGGGCGTACTCTTCTCTGGGTAAAAAACTGGCTGGACGGCCGGGCCCAAAGAGTTGTGGTGAATGGAGTTAAATCTAGTCGGCGGCTGGTCACGAGCGGTGTTCCCCAGGGCTCAGTTTTGGGGCTGGTCTTGTTCAGTATCTTTATCGATGATCTGGATGAGGGGATTGAGTGCACCCTCAGTAAGTTTGCAGATGACACCAAGTTGGGCAGGAGTGTTGATCTGCTCGAGGGTAGGAAGGCTCTGCAGAGGGACCTGGACAGGCTGGATCGATGGTCCCAGACCAATTGTATGAGATTCAACAAGGCCAAGTGCTGGGTCCTGCACTTGGGTCACAACAACCCCATGCAGCGCTACAGGCTTGGGGAAGAGTGGCTGGAAAGCTGCCTGTCGGAAAAGGACCTGGGGGTGTTGGTTGACAGCCAGCTGAATATGAGCCAGCAGTGTGCCCAGGTGGCCGAGAAGGCCAATGGCATCCTGGCCTGTATCAGAAATAGTGTGGCCAGCAGGAGTAGGGAAGTGATTGTGCCCCTGTACTCAACACTGGTGAAGCCGCACCTCGAATACTGTGTTCAGTTTTGGGCCCCTCACTGCAATTAGTCTATAGGACCAGACTAGAGCTAGTCCAAAGTAAAACTTAAGAAGTAAAATGCCTACTACAGTATGGACCTCAGGATTTTGTTCTGCAAACCTACTCTCATGCTGGTTGTTACTGTAGACGCAGCCTAGTCTTCTAGGACTAAATGGGGCTGTTTTGGTCTACCAAGGAAACAAACTCAGAGTTCTGGGCTTTTTGACCTCACCTCAAACACAACGTTGTCCCTCACAACTACTGGAAGGCCACTGATGAGAAGAAATGCATTTATAGAAGCTCACCATTCCCAAGGCTCTCTAACCTTCTCCAAGGTCACATAGCGGGAACGTAAAAACAAAAAGTATCCAGAGCTAGTAATACAGCATACAAACTATTCTGTAAATGACATGCAGCTTTTTCTTGCTATTGCCTCCTCTTCTTGCCACCATGACAGGACAGCCACCATTAGGAGAGGTGGACATACATGAGCGTTATACAGGCAATCTGTAAAAAGGTACCATGCCAGAGTAAAAGACAGGTGTAACGGTTGTTTAATCATTCTCACCATGAAGTGCCAATTCTTTAGTCTCTTATGACATTCATGAATGATGCAGAGGGCTGGCATGATGAATGCAGAGCAATTCCGACTGACAGATACTTTCAGAGAATTTATATCCTTCTTGCACTGCCAGGACAAAAGGGCTCTTGAGCTGAGTTATCATTTGTTCCATGAGAGGATTTACAGTCTTGCCAGCAACTCCTTTTACCTTACTCTATAAAGCGTTTATTTTGATATACTGATTGTGATCATTCAAGAACAACTGTATCTGAAGAAAGTCAGCAGGGGAGAGAAAAAGCAGAGTGGTTCTGAATAACTTGATCACCCTGACCTGGGACTTCATTCCCCTCAGCCAGTTTGCTTTGTCTTTGGTATTAGTTCTTTCCCAGTGTCCTCTGCTATCCCAATTACAAATGTAATACCACTCAAGGGAGACATCTAATCTCCCATGCCTGGCTACTCTTCTTTCAAGGCAAAAGTTGAAGTTTAGCCACAAAAGCCACCCACCCTAGTCCTTTCTTATCATTTCACTAGAAAACACCTCAGCATCACAGTTTTTACACCACACTGGAGTGGTCTCCATCTTCAGCTACAGGCAGCAATGGCTCCTGCCACAAGATTCAGTGGCAAAGCTGCACCTGGGCCTTATCTGGAGGAGCAGGGTGACACAGGCATGCAACACCACAGCCTCAACAGTACTGGGTGACTAAGATAGTCCCATTGCCATGTGTTGTGGTTTAACCCGGCAGGCAGCTAAACACCACACAGCTAT
>NW_008795405.1:4374848-4409117 GCF_000699145.1 Aptenodytes forsteri | reverse complement strand
GGAAAAAAAAGTAAAATTTGTGGGTTGAGATAAAGACAGTTTAATAGGACAGAAAAGGAAGGGAAAATAATAATAATGATACAAGAATATACAAAATAAGTGATGCACAATGCAATTGCTCACCACCTGCTGAATGCCCAGCCACCAGTTCCCGAGCAGCGGTGACCCCTCCCCCAGCTAACTCCCCCCAGTTTATATACCGAGCATGACGTTACATGGTATGGCATAGCCCTTTGGCCAGTTTGGGTCAGCTGTCCTGGCTGTGCCCCCTCCCGGCTTCTTGTGCACCTCCAGCCTTCTCAGTCGGTAGAGCATGGGAAGCTGAAAAGTCCTTGACTAGTGTAAGCACTACTGAGCAGTAACTAAAACATCGGTGTGTTATCAACATTATTCTCACACTAAATCCAAAACACAGCACTGTACCAGCTACTAGGAAGAAAATTAACTCTATCCCAGTCGAAACAGGACACCATGATGAACACATCACCATCAAACATGGATTGTGAGGCATTCCGGCTTGCAAAAAATGCAACACTTCTTCCCTCTAGCAGAGGTGACCAAGAACTATTATGACTTTGATATTCAGCCACTCTCTAAAAGTTTTTCCATCACTAGTGTTTTCTGAGAATTTCAGCAGTTACAATCTAGACTAAAACACATCATCACCTGAGAGCTCCTGAGTCTGTGGCCTTCAGTTGCACGGAGCAATAGCATGTGTCACACAAGTGAGGGTAATGAAAGGGCTGTGGGCTGATCACATTGATCTAATCATCACAGCGATTTCCCTACACTTCATTTTGAAAGTATTAGATGACTTCAGACAGAGAAGCAATAAGTTTCTATGAATATTACAGATAATATCCATATCACCCTCACAGAGAAGGCTATTGTCTTTTCTTACACATTTTAAATTATGCTTTATCACTACATTTTTGCACTTGTGTACAGTATTTGATCTCAAATGCCCTGGCATTTCCTATTCTTGAAGGGGGACTATACAAACTAAGAGGAGGAATTTAACTTGCTTGCCTTTGAAATGAATCTATCATTATATTAAAAGGTAACGCACCACATCACCACACAGGGCTAAGGTAGACCAGTGACAGGTGCTACCCAAACACTTATCTAGACATGGAGAAGGGACTTTAGAGCAGCGAGTGAATCATATGGTATTTAATAAGTATTGCTAAGAAGTTTTAGAGAGACAAGTTAAATTAATAAAGCTGAACAAACAGCTAAAAAGGGGTAGGCCATGTCCTCTTAACCTCATCTCCTACTCCCACTGAGAAACTTTGATTAAAATTGATAAAGATTTCCTTCACTCATATTTCAAGTGTATATTAATCTCCACCTCTGCAAGCACTGAACCTCAATATTTTAGTGTCAGTCTCTACTGCTTTATTGTGAATTGCCAGCTGTAGTCCCATAAAGCATTTACTTACCAAATCATTTATTTGGGAGACAACACAGGGAACAGTTCTCTTTCGGGTACACCTTCCAGGGTGCCAAAGGCATACAATTCTACAGAAAGCTCAGTTCTGTGCTTCCTAAAGGGGAAAAAATCTTTCTCAAATAAGCTGGAAAAATAAATCCCAGTATATCTTTTTTTTTTTTTCCTCTCCTGTGCTGTAAATGCAAACTATTGATTTACCTCTAGCTCTTTCATGCCTTTCACATGCTTCAATAATACAGAGGATTTGTTCTTCATCCTTTCATCTCCAGGCCTGGAATGCCTCTTAAGCCCCACGTTAAGGGTCACTTATTCTTCCTCAAACTGCAGCACTTGCATCCTACAGAGCTCTACAGGTGACAGCTAGAGAGGCATGCAAGTAGCACATAATCACTTACCTCCTGACTTCTTTGGAAGGTAACAAAGAAAGACAAAATTTTTATAAATCCTAGTTTTCAAACTTTCGATCATTTATATTTGGTCTTTTAGAAGCATCCTTCTGAATGTGATATCACAACAGTGAAATGTGGATGAAAAGTAATTTCCGATGCCTGCACCTTGCATTAAGTTGAGCTGGCAGCACTGAATAATGCTCATGGCTCAACCATCAGAAACCATAACTCCATACTCCCATAGAAAACAGAGAACATGTAGGCCTTCTCACCACAAATGTCTAGAAACAAAGAACCATCAAATAATTGGAAGGAACCTATAGAGGTCATGTAGTTTCCCTCTCCTCCAACTCAAAGCAAGGTCGATGAGATCAGATTGCTTAGGAACTTCTCCAGCTGAGTTTTGAATATCCTAAAGAAAGGACATTCAACAACAACTCTGCTGGCAACCAGTTCCAGTGTTTTACCACCCTACTATTTAAATCACAGTTTTCCATATTCTATCTTGTGCCTGTTGCTTCTCATACTATAGTTGTGGGTCTCCAAGAAGAGTCTTATCTATAAACTCCTAGTCTGGTAGTTAAAGACAACAACAGTATTTCCTCCCTCTCTCCCCTTAGGGTTGAACAAACCCTGTTCTCTCAGGCTCTCCTCATATGTCACGTTTGCCAGCACCTTTACCACCTTGGTGGCCTTCTGCCAGACTTGCTCCACTCTTGATAGCTGTCTTTTACTGTGAAGCCCAAACTTGGGCACAGTACTCCAGATGTGATCTCACAAGTGCTGACTAGAGGGGAGGGATCCTTTCCCTTGCCCTGCTGGCTGCATTCTTGCTAAGGCACTATGAAATTCGCCCTCTTTGCCACAAGGGCATACTACTGACTTAAATTGAAATGGTTATCCACTTTTTCTACACAGCTGCTTTCTTCCATTCAGTTGGAACATAGCCTGTTGTCCTGCTGCACAGGAATTCTCCGTCCAGATGTAGGACTTGTCATTTGCTTTTGTCAAACTTCACAAGATTCATGATGGTCCCATTTCTCCAACCTGTTGAGGTCCCTCTGAATTGCAGCTCATCAACGACTGCCCCTGGTTTGGTCATTTGCAAACTTGCTGAGAGTGCACTCTGTCACATCACCCAGATTATCAACATAGACATTAAACAGTACTGGCATCAGCATCGACGCCTGAGGGGCATCACTAGTCATAAGCTGCCTGTTGGACTTTCTGCCATTGAGCACAGCCCTTTGAACTAGCATTTGAGCCAATTTCCCACCCCTCTTATCATCCACTTACCTAGCCCATATCTCACCAGCTGGGATACAGGGATACTGCAGGAGACTGTATCAAAGGCTTTGTAGAACTCAAGGTAAACAGTATCTCCCGTAGCCCTGTTGTTCACAAAGCCAGTCTCTTTGTAGAAGGCAATGAAGTTGGCCAGGCATAGTCAGCCCTCAGTAAATCCATGTGGGCTATGCCAAGTTAGCTTTTTGTCCTTTGTGTGCTTGCAAGTAGCTTCTAGGTGAATTTGCTCTGTAATCTTCCCAGAAACTGGTATTACGCTGACTAGCCTGTAATTCTCTAGTAGACGTGGCGTTTGCCATTTTTTTCCAGTCATAATATCCCATTAATAACATTTTCACTGTTTTTTTTTTCCCCCCACCTACTTTCTCTGAGTACCTCACAACTCCTCACTATATTTATTGAAGATCAAAGTGCTACAGTGTGATGTAGGTCTTGGATCTTAATATTTCTTCTATCCTAGAAAGAATTTCCTCCCTTCACATGTGCTGTCCTCGATATTCCTGTTAAAAATAGATCTCTCCTTGTGACAACTCAGGAGATCACTTTCAGTCTCAGGGCCTGCAAGCAAGTGTTACTTCATCTATTTAAGGGCCTGAAAAACATAAAGAGAAGTTCCTGTTCCAAGATCAACCACTTAGTTCATCAAACAGCAGAACCTGCTCCTGAGCTATACGATTAGCTAACTGTTTCATGAAACACACCAAGTGCTACCAGTGTTCTGTATACTGTAATGCCCCATTTTCTTCAAATCCAGAAAAGTGTTTTCCTTCTCGTGGGAATGGACCTAGAAACCCAGTTCATTAATCTGATCTTTTCTCCCATTTTGACTAAGTCAAATGGTCTCTCTCATGTAGTATACGTGGAGCTATAGGTTGGCTCTTCAGATTTAGGTGTTCTGCTCCAAATCCAACTCAAAACTCCGCTCCTTTGTTCTAGAGAATAAGATTACTACAGAATTGGTTTTGCTTTTCCATAAGAGAATGCTATTACAAGATTCTTGCAAAGCCTGTGGGAGCTGCATTTCTTCAGGGAAGTCCTTCCAACATGTCATTCTGACAGCTATATCTCCCCTTCAGTACTACTAAATATATTGGAATGCATACTTAGAGCAGAAAGCAAGTTACAGGAAAAGCCAGTTTTCTTTCGCTGGTCTCGGAAGTTCAGGCTGTTCCATGGGCTCATTTTTCTTTGTTCAGAGGTTCGTAGGCTATTCTGAAAGGTGGCTTCCATAGAGGGAAAACTTTGAAATACTTAACACATTTGTACATTAATTTATTTCTTTTTATGTACAATCAGTTTCCCTGTCACTTTTGCTAATCCTCAAAGTTATTTATATTTAAAACAGGATCTCTGGCTTTTATTCTCTCAATTTGATTCTCCAGAAGTCATAAAATGCTGAATTGATACGATGACAATAATTGGCACAACAGAACAGTAAGGTCACAAATGTAAGGAAGAGGAATGTCATTCTGACCATGCAACAAGTGTAAATCTAGAGCAATTCATCTCAGGTCAGTGACTTAATTCAAATACATTTAGTTATAAAAGAAACCATGCCCATTGCAGTACTTAAAGGCAGTATCTGCTTGCATCTTAATTCATATTAAAATACAATACCTTCTGTAACATATTATATTGGGGAAAAACAATCATTGGAAAACTGAAGTCACTACTAGTGAAATTTTCCACCTGTTACAGAATATGTACGAACTTCCTCCATCAATCATATTCTTCCGTGACAACGTATTCCACAAGTACCTGGGATGGCTCTTTCTCTTTCAAGACAATCCTGACATAACACTGCCAGAGTAGATTTATACGACACACAGCGGAGCAGTATAATAGACATTTCTGTCCAGTTATTTTAGCATTAGGCATAGTCTATCAGCAACCAATTACTGTCATGGTAGAGCAAGAAGAAATTGAAGAATTGCTAGTGCTTACATAGCAGCTAGACCATCCAGTGGAAAAAGCTTAGAAACCAAACAATGCAAAAGATGTACAATCCTCTCTCCTGAGTTCGGTCAAGAGGCTATAAGCTGTGAGGGAGTTTAAGACTGTCCTGTGCAAGCTAATTTGCACTGCTGTATCTACAGCTAAACTACATCAAGCAGAGTGTATAAATAATGCCTTACAGAGAAAAGAACAGACATTGTGTGCTAGTGGATGCCAAAGTAAGTCTTACTTGTCTCCTTACAGAAGATCAACCAATCCAGACATTGAGCAGCTATGACCACACTGAGTTTGGGCATGATAAAAACTATGGTCTACATACATTTCTGTAGTCAGTCAGCAAGGACTCAGAAAATGGCAGCTCTCTTAACCACTGGTGAAAAGAGTTGGTATTTCAAGAATAATATCAGTTGACTATTTTACACCATATTTGCAGATACACTACACTCACTTGTTTTGCACATGCAACATTACAAAAACAAGCTCTTTGGTGGGTAGAGAAGTATTGGATTTTTTTGACATGCCTCTTAGGATGAACTCTATAGAAACAAAGGAATCAAGATAAACCATACCAAGAAAATATCAGCATTAAAAAAAAAGAACAAATATAAATTCCCAAAAGCACACGTCAGGCTCCCATGACAGTGGTAACTATACACGCTTGCCCAACTAACAAAAACACAAAAGTGTGGGGGTAGGGGAGGGCTCTTAACAACATGCCAGCATCTTGCTTAACAAATTTACAGGAAAGCATGAATTTCCATTGTTGCTCTGCCCTTACTTTCAGATGTGGAGATTTCCATCACTAAGTACTACATAAATTGAGATACTGCATTTTAGCATGCTTCCTTACTGCAAACATATTGGCATAATTCTTTTTATGAGAAGGGGAAAGGCTAAAGAAGTAGCTTCCTTCAATGAAACAGCAAAACACTGGCATCATACATTTTTGCACTCATGTTTATTCCTCCTTCCATGCTAACCTTTGTATGCAGAAAGGAAGAATAATCCCAATATTTTCTCTTCCAGATCTTCTCCCATGACATACATCTTCAACAAGACCCATGAGAAGCGAGTTATGAAATGATTCGTAGAGTAAGTAGCATTTAATCAGATAGAACAGTGCCTGGAAGTTCCTAGTTACGTATGTATACCACTTAAGGTTGGTCATCGATTAGACTCTCTAGAGACTACTGCAATACAATCCAAAGAAAGATATTTCTATTTTAAAATACAACCTTTTCAATACTCTGAAATAAAATTCTTCTTGATTCCAGGAACACAACCCTATTACTGCAGCTCCCATTTTTCCTTTCCTTTTCCTTCTGTTCCTTAGTACATTCATTTGCATCCAGTTTGACATTACAGGGTAGCATCTCCAATACAGCAATTACAATTAGTCATTTGTTTGTTCAGCACCGGCCCAAGGGGATCCTGATGTAATGGGGGTCTTTTGCCTGCCACCACTATACAAACAAATAATCTGGTCAACACCAGGGTATGTGTCAATAATGTTGAAGCATAGACATCTTAAAGGTATGTATTTTTCCCCATTAACTTGAACTCAACATATTAACCTATTTAAATTTGAGAAACACAGATAAAAGTGTTGGCTAACCACACTCCTTTCTGCTCCAGTATAAATTATCCAGAATGAAAAGGACTGACTGATAGAATGAGATTAAAAGTTATACGCTCTATATACAGCTTATCTAAGGAGCGTGTTTGAACGATGCCTGTAGTGAGAAAGGAGATAAGCTTTCAAAGTGGCACCAAAAAGGAACAGCTAGGTGTAATGAGATGAAACAGGAAGAAAAAAAAATAAAACAAAAAAACCTAGGAAGTAGTCAGCTGAATTATCAAGGGGGACAAAAAATTAATAATGATGATGAGGGTCTCTCCACGTTCCCCCCCCCCCAGTTCTGAAGCAGGCCTTCACACAATCATCCTTCTCACTTCAAAGCCATAATACCTAAGCCTACCATCAAACTTTCTACACGCCTTTCTAGTGGGGACACAGGAAAACTGTCTTGCAGAAGTGCCTGTGGGCCCTGAAAACCCAGGTCCAACACTACTGTTCATGGCAACCAATACACATTGCTTTATAACTACCAAAATTTTTATACAGAGCCTTTAACTATGGCATCCCAGCACTGTTCAGAGGTGTACTTAAAGTTCTTTTCAAGTGTCAGTTCAAAGAACATTACCACCAACATTTACTTCCCCCCCCCATGTCTGGAACCTTTTGCCTGGGGGCTTTTGTTTGACTTTGGTTTTCCTTTTACTGGGCTCCGCCCCCCGCCCCCGGTGATGCCTGCCAGAGGCATCACCATGGTAACTAAAAGACCTCCTGAGAGGATAACAAACCCTCAAAGTTTTCCTTCAGAGCGGTCTTCAGCTGTTGCAAACTTTCCCCATTTATCTCTTCACAGCCTCAATTAGAGCAATTGCATCTCAGAACCGATTTCTTCCTCCCTCCTACTGAAAAGGCTTTGGTCCACCTGTCAATTGGCATCCTTGCTTCATTACTTGCTGACAGCTCACAATACAGCTCCCTTCCACTGGCAAATTACTCCTAATCAATTCCTTCTGTAACATTATCTCCTCAGCAATTCAACCTACAGACACATACCCTTGCACACTGGGAAGGGGCTAGTGTGATGGCTGCCTCCCTGAGGAGCTCCAGCAGATAAAGAATTTGGTGCATGGGATATTTTCCTGGGTTTGCTGCCAGATTGTTCTGGGACACTGAGCAAGTTTCAGAGTCTCACTCTAACCTTCTGCAAAGCGGAGAAGAGAAATATTTCTCTAGCTACACAGGGTGCTTTAAGAGGTGTTGATGGAAGAAAGCTCAATTACTCAGGATGCAAACTCTTCTGACAAGGGGCAAGTAAATAAGCAAGCAGCGTTAACAAACACTGCAATATATTATGATTGACCATCTACCCACAATAAACCCCCTAATGGTAATTTGTTGGATTTTCAATCAGGGTCCCTATCAGACAATGCCTTTGCTTTAATTCCTGTTACTCATCCCCTTCCCTTACGCCAATAAGCTGAAATGACAAATACCACAGAAAGACAGCTACCCATTCTGTATCCAGAGACAAAAAGAGCCTTCACAACTTTGATGCATCATCTAGGGAACTTTAATCACACTAAGTGAACCAGGCTGTCTGATTCAGAGAAGACAGAAAAGACTAAAGTCATCGTGAAATGTGACCCATTCCAACAAAGACTATTATAAATTGCTGTTCTGACAGGTGGATGTTGTTGCATCCTGTTATTTCAATATTTCTTAATGCTGCCTTTATTGTGTGGTTCTGTACTATTCCCCACACATCAGTCTAGAAGAAATGTGCTTTAAGAGTTTTTATGTATGTATTTCTATATAAGTGTCTCCTTTGGTTTGATTCTGTTGCCTCTAATGTTGCCAGGAAGGAATTATAATTAGCTGCGAAAACACAAGTTTTTAATAGTTTGTCAATGTGCCAAAACACATTGAAAGTACCAGTGAATATGGATACAACAGACTCATCAACTGACTGCTTCTAAAAGATGCAGAGCACACAAGGGCACATTGCTGAGATTTTAAAGATCTTTCTTTGCTAGCACATTTAGAACTGCTGAAATTTTCTCAGTTGACATGGCTCTGAATAAGGACATCTGCTTGCAGGCTTATCATAGAGAGAAGCCACAAAGGTTTTAACTACACTGCCTCCAACACTGTTGCTACCGAGTCGTGAATTTCTAGGGCTGAGAACTAAGTTCACCTTTGAATTGTTTTCACTCCTGGCTCTCCCAGGTGAGGTTGCCAAGAAGATGAGCAATCAGAGTCATGAGTGATAATGGGAACTGCCAAATGTATCCCAGACACCAGCTTCTGGCTCTGTTCTGCACAGACACAGCACTAAGCCTTTAAGGGCTAATGTAATGTCATGGAGCAGTGCTTGTTCAGCCTCCTTATTATCTGTAGGGAAGCAGTTTTTCCTCTTTGTGCTACAGAGCACAGAACTGTGGGCTGGACACAGATCAGAATTAGGAACATAATTCTGCATTCCTATTTTTCCATATGGAAAAAGTAAAAAACCCCACCATCTTACCTTAGTATGAAAATCTTTCTGGCCACTTCATCACATCAACTGAAACAACAAGCTACAACTTTTTTGGTTTCTTATTTTATTTTTAAAGCACTTAGTAGTCTAGAGGGCGAATGTTTGTGGGTACCAGTAAGCATGTGACAAGTGTAAAGGATTACTACAGACTGACTGGATAAGCCATGTGTCACTCAAAGTAACAGATGGGGAAATCACATGCTTTGTACCAATATCCCCAGAAACACAAGCCTGTCTAGCCAGTAAGTAATATCTCATTTGAAATTAAAGGAAAAAGGAAATAATACATTCCTTTTCAAATCTGTGTTGGCACATAAAGAGATGGCCTAAAACTATTCATTAAGGGCAATGAATGTCTCCCAGGAATCTCTAATAAAGAGCATATTTAGAAACAGAACCTGATCTTATAATTTAAACAAAATGTTTTTCTATCGCTCCTTATTACTCAGAAAACAATTATCAAGAGAACATGATAATGAAATCTTATAAATAGAAGATTTGAGACATACTACCACACGTATATGCACACACACACGCCTTCAGTAAGATCAGCAAAGAGAAGACAGCTAGCTCACAACAGACAAAAAGTATTTATGAATTCTTTTTGCTATCTGTTTGCATTGACTCCAGGCACCCAATATACTCCAGGGAGGCAAATCCCAACACCCCCATGAAGCTATCATACAGGTTCAGCAACCTCCTTGCTCAGCCACATTCTGTTAAAAGTGAATTCCAACAAAGACTATGAGGTCACCTTCCACTTTTGTTATTAAAAACACTTGTGTGACACTGTCTTTATAAAATGTGATGATAGTTTCCAACATGGAATCGTAACAACACCGTACAATTTACATACATTTTTCTTTCTTATATTTCATATTACTTAGAAAGAATAAATACTATCCCTATTTGACAGTCAGGGAAAAAGGACCTCAGTGGTCCACACTTCCAGAACAACCTGCAATTCCCAGTAGACTATCTTAAGAAGTGCAGTAACACAGCATCTCTTTGGCCCCATGTGATTTACCAAGCACCACTGACCTGGGAGTCAGAGAGACAGTAGAGAAAGAATTCAGAATTCCTAACTCCAAGATAGGGGTCCCAAAGGTGGCTAGGAGTCTATAAAGACTATCTGAAATTGGTCTTATCCTGGTTTTGGCAGGGACAGAGTTAATTTCCTTCCTAGTAGCTGGTACAGTGCTGTGTTTTGGATTTAGGGTGAGAATAATGTTGATAACACACCAATGTTTTAGTTGTTGCTAACTAGTGCTCACACTAGCCAAGGACTTTTCAGCTTCCCATGCTCTACCGACTGAGAAGGCTGGAGGTGCACAAGAAGCCGGGAGGGGGCACAGCCAGGACAGCTGACCCCAACTGGCCAAAGGGACATTCCATACCATGTGATGTCATGCTCAGTACATAAACTGGGGAAAGCTGGCTGGGGGGGCCGCTGCTCGGGGACTGGCTGGGCATCGGTCGGCAGGTGGTGAGCAATTGCACTGTGCATCACTTGCTTTGTGTATTATTATTGTTATTATCATTTTATTTCAATTATTAAACTGTCTTTATCTCAACCCACGAGTTTTTCTCACTTGTGCTCTTCCAATTCTCTCCCCCATCCCACCGCGGGGGGGAGGAGTGAGCGAGCGGCTGCGTGGTGCTCAGTTGCCGACTGAAGTTAAACCACAACAGGTCTGCAGAACAACATTAGTATCAAATTTGTTTCTGTTTAGAAGCTGTATGATGCATTCATGATCTTTCCTGATAATTTTTTGACATGGTCGAAAGTTTGAAAGCCAGAGAACCCTGCCTGTTCCTTACAATATCTCAGCCATTTTGATAGGGGTCTATGCTGATATCAGAGAGTTACAAGCTTCTGATGAGAAAGAAGCACCAATAATAGAAGTGACAAACCCATTTTCATGGAATGACAGTGGTACAGAAGAGTCTCTAGTAATAAACAGTTAAGAATGACAAGTACTGAAAATAAGAGGCAAAGTCACAATCATGCCTTCATAAATCTTATCCCTCCAAACATATGCAACAGGACCTCTGCTGCTCTTTAACTGCTCTCAGGAGCAGTTATGTATCACTGGAAGGGAAAAATTTCTCCTGATCTACTAGTGGCACAAGAAATGTGAGCAAAGCTGATATAGCACTTTGATGCTTATGAGGTCTGTCTTTGTTTAAAACCAAGTAACAGCATCCTTTTTTTTTCTTTCCCCTCCAAGTGTTCAAAATATAAATCAGAAGAGAAAACCCCCCAAAACCCAAGAAATTTTACCTTTAAGATTCAGTGGGTACTACTTTGACTGCAATAACTGCAATTCAGACCCCTAACCTCTGCTCCCCGCTGCTCAGACTGGGAGCCCTGAAGTGGTTTTCCACTGAGGCACTGTATCTTACCCCACAGATCCACGTTATGTTATCCTCCAAGTGCAGTCTCCACATAAGACCTAGCAGAAGCAACAAGCTATACAACAATTACAAAAATTACAGTCAAAAAACCTGCTGCTCAAGAGAAGAAAGGGTGCATACAAAAATGCACTGAACTGGAAATGATGCTGCAGAGCCCTGCAGCAGAATGGTCTGGAACATCTAATTAGCTATTGCTGAACGGAGATTTGTTTTAACTCAAAAGTTTCCTTTTCAACTCATTTGTAAAGGTTTTCACTAGAGAACAACAAAAATTGTTTCCAAATCAAAACAGAAGATTAATTTGTGGGATGTCTGCAAGAGACATAAAATTCAAACATCTGTACTATAACCCGAGTTATCTGCATGGCATAGAAGAGGCTCAACTACTGTTTCTTGCTTTCTTTCTGAAGCCCAGACCTAGAAGTTTTCCAAACACATCAAAGAAAGTTCTGCTGCTGTCCTGTTGTCCACCCAGGAAGGTTTTCTACATTCCATTTTCTCCGCAAACTGTCCAAATAGAGACTATAGAATAACTAGAGAACCAAGACTTCAGTTCAGAGCACCTTGTGACAGTCAAAGGAAATATAACCCTGTATTTTCCACACGGGAAGTATAATCTCCTTCTGTTGCTCAAGCATCTGTTTGTGAAGTCTCTAAGATATGACAGACCACTTCTGCACACATTGTCAGTTTAGGGAGAAAAATAATGCGGAATAATTTCTGTCTTTAGAAAAACCACAGATCCTCACATTTATTATAAATCACTTAAAACTGGTTCACAAATATGCTTATATCACAGTGTGCAGGAATCTTCTTATTACCAGTAACGATGGAAAATAGTATGTTCAAGCATTTGAACACATTACCCTCACACACAGATATTTAGCTCAGAAAATATCCAAGGTGGGGAGAAATATGCACCAAAAGCATCACCCCTTTTAATGGGTGTTTACATGTTACCATGTAAATATTTCTAATATTCCCTCTAGTTTTCAGACTAGCAATGATCAACCATGCGGTGAAAGGTTTCTTTTGCCTGAGAAGGCCCGAGCTTAGAGTTTTTGGTTTCTCTTGGAGCAACGGACTGTATATGTAACCTCCAAGGAAAGCAGGGAGCTCCCACAGTATGCTGACTTAAGGACTAGTAATGCTCTCCCCAGCTGAGAAAAATCCTCAAGCTTAGGTCTAAAGGATGAACAACTAACTAAATAGCTTAGCTTGCTTAAAAACCTGTGGAATTTTGTAGAGTTTTATATGCATGGACTGGGGAAAAGAAAGCAGGCAGTGCATTTCCTATATTCACATCATTGTTGCCAGACCTTTAACAGCACAAGCATCCTTTGGAGCTCACCGTGGGATCCTCTGCTGGGACTATCAACAAAAATAAAAATCCTGCAATAGGGACAGATCCACTGAAAGTTGACAGTTTTCACCTGTTCATTCTATAATACATAAAAAAGTTATTATTACTGAAACCTAATCTGTAAGACTGCTAAATTCCAACCTTAAAAATAAGTATTCCTAAAGAGCATTCACTTCAACTCTCACTGCAAATGTAATTGCAGCATCACCTGGGAGTTAAAATAAAGATTTCCTTGTTACCGGAAACAATGCAGCGTTGTACTTACTAACATATTTACCACAAACAGACAAAACAAACATTCAAATTACAAAATAAAGACAGTTCTAAGCCATCTGGGATCCTTCCTACAATGTCCTTCCCTCCCTACCCAAGCAGGTGCTGTTCCTGCACATAATGAACTCAACTGCAGATCTTCCAGGGAACTTCAGTGCATCAAAGAAGAGGCACTGTTTCTCAGTTGTGACTTCCTTAAGGCAAATCAGAAGGGTAAGCACCATCACATCTTCACCCTTCCTTGTATGCACTGCATTTTGAACACGTAAATTGAAACTCACTGCTCTTCTACCCCTTCATGTTCCAGGTATGCAAGTCATGAAAGGACTGAACCTACAAGTCTTTGATCCAAAACCTATTGAGATCAAAGGCTTTGAAACAGGACCTTTAATGTTTGGAAGGGATTTCAAATAAGCCTCTAATTGAATTTATTTCTTTTTATAGCGTTAGTCTTCATGATGGAGTTATTTAATGTATAATGGGACAAAGTTTTGAGAAGCTCCAGTGAAGACTACATTGATATAGAGAAGGGCTCAAAGAATCTTTTTGGGTTTATTATCTGTAACTGCTAGTATTCCTTTCACCTTTATTTAAGTATCATGTGCTAATAGAAGATTTTAGCCAGAGGGATACAGCTGCTCAGGATATCCTGTGTTCAGCTCATTTAATTGTGTATTATCAACCATTCCCTGGAGAGCACATTTAATAGATGATGAACCTGTTTCACGAACAAACTTTCTCAAGAGCATTGTGAGATTTGAAAGCCCTGACAGAGAGCAACGATCTGTGTAACTTCATATTCCCTGGGGAACACCACTGCTCTGTTTGAGCTCTCAACAAACGGGTGGGGGAAATTCACAGTAATTCTATAAATAAATAAATAAATAAAATACAGTGAGCACTCATGGTGTTGGGCTGAAAAAAGATACACTTGCTGGCTTGGTGCTAAATATTCCAGTTTCTCATAGAGATTAAAATATACCTCTCTTCACCCCCCTGGCCATTTTCTGTTTATTCCCTTTTAGCTTCCAATCCTGTAGTCTCTCTACATGTACAGACTGGGGTAGAGACACAAAACCTGAAAATAGTCATTAACTGAAGAGAGGCAGATGTTGCCGTCAACGGTCACTTGTGAGCTGCAGTCACTGGTCTCTGTCATATGTAACTGTCCAGTACCCAGAGGAGAGGACAATGAAGGAGACACTGAAGGGGAAAGAAAGTCCCTAACGGAGAGTAGCTTGACAGTAGGCAGAGCACAAGAGACATAACTGAGGGTATAATCAAGACACAGGCAATCTTTTCCTGCTGTGTTTATGCAACGCTTATTTCAGCAACATCCTGATCCATTTATAGATAGGCAAAACATATTATAGACAGCTAAATACATGGTGAAGGGTCTGAGGAAAAGGACTGCCTCTAAGCCTGTGCAGGTGCACAGCAGCATCCTGGATGATGGCAATTTTCAAACACACTCCCATGTTTAATCAGATCATGACAAAAACTAAGATCTTTTTAAGAAAGCCTGTCAATACAATATTTAGAGGAAAACAAATGGCTGCAGAACAAATATCATGACCCACATATGTATACGTTTTAGTAAACTCTGCTTCTATATTAAGTCTTTGTGTCTTAAGCTTACAGTACAGTCAGCAACACACATTACATTTACCTGACAAATTGCAGGGCAAAGAAAAAGCTATGTAACGAAACTAGACAAAAGGCTTGATGAACTGGTTTCAGAACAAGAAAACCAGAAGGGGAAAGCGCCCACAGCAGTCCACAGAATAACTCATTACAGCCAAGCAGTACCACAAGTTTCCAGCTCTCTTGTTGCAATCAGGAGCTATAAATCAATAGAAGTCTTCTCATTTCACTACGGTAAGATCTTCCTTCCATCATGTGATTTTCTAGAAGAGCTGGATATTCCAAAGGTACCACTTTTGGCCTTCTGCATTTCTTCCTTTTTTTCCCCACTGTTTCCAAAGAAACATGGATGCAAATAACACAAACTGAAGAAAAAAAACCAAAACAAAACAGACTGGGAAACCTAAAAGGACCTTCTCATGCAGTCAACTGTGTCAAAGGCAATAGTGTTTCTCTTCAGATCTATGTTTATCTTGTTTTAATGAAGTGGATAGCACCCCCTTTTAACATACTGCTTTTTATCTATATATTTTTATCCAACTAGGAGAATCTAGAATCACTTGAAAATTCAATAACTGACATTTAGGCAACACAAAGCCATTTCAATTCAATTAAACAAACACAGTGTGTTAACCTTCAGCAAAAGAAGTAGCTGTTCATTTTTATAGGCTGCTGTAAACAGATTTCTGGGCTTCAAAGCCAAGATCAATAAAGCTTCTGCAAACAATAATAATCTCACACACACTCCATCGACAGCTGCTCGGAAAATATAGTCTGATTCTAAAGGTCTTAGTGATTGGGTGCTTTCCCAGTCTTTTCCTCTTGCTCTCTAACATCGGAGTGCAAATGCCAAGACCTTAGCGAATTCCTTTGCAGCGGCAGCTAAAAGGAACTGCCCCTTCCTCTAGCAAGAAAGACTACCTATTGTGGGAAAACTTGGGGAAAAAAAGTGAACCCATGTGTTGCACAACTACCTAAATACCGATGAGGCATAAATTATGCAGCCTAAGGCTATAAGACACTTTACTTCCATAAAACAGGACAGAGACAGGTGTTAAACCTGCCTCTTTTCCCTTAAGATCAGTGCTATTGGATTAGCACTAATGGAAAACTTCCAGTCACCCACAGAATAGGTACAATCCATTTGCCAGCTCCGTCTGCAAGTGTCTTGCCTTCTTTGCTATAATCTTGCTAATGAAAACTAACAGAGAGCAATTCAGGAATAGCAACTCCTGAATTCCTTAGTCCTGCTAAGGCTGCCAATGCAAAGCCCAGCCTTATGTTCTTATCTACTCCAGTAAACATTTTACCACTTCCTACTTACATCCCCAGTATCTTTTCAACACCCTTTAAGGGGGCTGGGGGGGGAGTGGGTTACATGGAGGGTTTTTGTCTGTTTGTTAAATAGTTATTTGAGGCAGAGACCACATCTTCTTCAGTAATGCCATACTTCAAGCCCACTGATATCTGATAGCCAGCAAATACAATGGCAATGGTGTGCTTTATCAAGTGCAATTCAATTGCCATAGTGGACACCTAAATTACTGGCTGATCAGGAAAAACAAAAAAATGCAAAGAGGCAGATGGCAACTCATCTTTGATCGTCCCAGCTACATTAATAATAATATTGAGGAATCTTGCAGACACACAACATCTCAAAAATTAATATTTAACATTGAGATGCAATTATGCTGTAGTTACATAATCACATACGGCCAGTATTAGGATTATGATTCTATTGTGGGATAAATCTTAGATCCTTCTTATGTTTTTTCTTTTCTCAGCAAATTGCCCAGTTTCCCAAGGAGAAGGGATAAATACACAATGAGTACAGAAATTTGGAGACTTCTTCCTATCTTCTCTCAGATGTCAATGAAGGATCGAGGTGAGAACTCGAACTGTACTCTCTGATAGCTCAGATTGGGCCTCACTCAGGTCAGTGGATTAGGCTGCTTGAGAGCAACTGAAAAGTCTTACCCCTGAATAGAAGCTTAAGGCTAAACTTTGCTTAGTCAAATGTGAGGGATTTGGAGGGCTTCTGTGATTCCACAACGGTTGATCCAGCTATTGCATTAAAAAAAAAAAAAAAAAAAAAAAGCAGCACATCTTCACTGCATAATACTTCCCTACAACACCACACAGAGTATTGCAGGATGCATCATATATGAAAAGGAAGATCACTTGTATGGCTCTTAGATACTACACATCAACAAGCCACATTACATAAATTTCATTCTGGCAGTGCTCAGGACATCAGGCATAGTCATCTGACGTGGTGAGATAAAGTACAGTTTAATCACAATGATCACAGATATCAAAGGAACTTATAGGATATATAATCCATCTTACTAATGGAAGGAAAGCATTCCTGCAAATGGCCAGCTTTAAAATTACAGCAACACTATGACTTTGAGAGTACTACCGCTAAGTTCAAAGTCACTCTATTTTCATGTTGGTGAAAATTAGAACAGGACTGGGTCTTCTGAGGGTATTTAATGAATCGGTACATGCCACCATGCTGGTAGCGTCCTAATCAATATGTACCACATATTAAGCCTACTTGATGCACAGATGACATTCTGCTGAATACCTACAGCTTGCAGATGCAGTGGGTCTGATGCTTGCTGAATGCCTTTGGTTTGTATTTACTGTATTTCTTTACTACAGTCCAAACAAATTCATTCATGGAAATCTAATCCAGAAGAGTCCAACAGCAATCTAGCATTTAGTAAAATCAATGATTAAAACAAAAGCCAAGCAATGAGCCTGGCAGGGTATATTCCCATTTAGGTTGATTCCCAAATCACCTTGGTAGATGGTAAAAGAAACTAGTTCACGGGCTACAGCAAAGCAATTCCTTTAGGTCTTCTAGGTACAAGTCTATACTATCTATAGCAACTACTTTTCCTTCCTTTCTCTGATGCAAACTAGTGCCAGATTTACAATTTGCCACTTCCGATGCAGTTTATAAGGAATACAAAGTTCTCCAGACATCAGCGCTGCTGGAAGGTGGGCACTATTCTGCCCAGTTGGCAGTGTTGTTTCTGCTTTCAAAAGCATTCAGGAACATTAGCCACACTAAACACGAAAGCAATTGTGTTCTTGCTAGTAAACACCATTTGGATCGCCTCGTAAGAGGTTGCAATGAATTGTGGTGTATTTGCAAGCCTACTTGGTTCTGTCCACTCCTTTGCCCTTAGTTTATGAATGAAGTCGACCTTTTGCTATGAATGCATCTTCTGAAACAAACAAACAAAAAATGGATACACATAAATTCAGCAACAGCATAACTGTGAGGAGGCACTGATGGGACTTTAGGGAGCGAAAAGGAAACTGGGTAGGGTTACACAAAGCATCTGAGTCCTACTGCAGAGGACTCACCTACTGCTGAATACAGTTCACCAGCAGAACTGTACTGTCTAGTCATGTGGAAAGAAACTGATAAGCTTACTTCTTACAAAGGCAGCACTTCATCATACCTCCAACTTTAGAGGTTAAAGGTTTACTCAGATGGTGGCAGGTAGCTCATCTTCATCACACCTGGCCTAAATGGGGAAACCTGTTGGTGAGAAAGGACATGCTTTATACCTCTCACCACTAAAGACACTGAATTTGACCATTCATTTGAGAGCTCATGTTGCTGTCATTCTAATTTTTATCTCTCTCATTCTGCATTGTAAAAACACCATGATTTGACCCTTGATGCCATGTGGATAGAATAGACGTAGTTGTTCCTGTATCGGTATCTTAATTTACACCCTTACTAACATGAACAGCTGAATGAAATCTATACTTAAAAGAAAAAAAGTGATGTAAAACTCATCTTCCCTATCATCCCATAAAATTATGTTAAAGATTAGAGACTAATCTTCGTGAATCACACAATCCATTTCCTTGAGGCATTCAGCTAGTTGAGTCATCCTTTGGACTTCTCAGCAATTTGACCAAAATACCAGCAAAGAAAGCCTCACAACATCTGCAGACACGTATGTGGGGAGAAGTCATTATTTGTCCTGGCCAAGCTAAAAAGGAAGATGGAAAGACGGAAAGAGGCATGTTTCCGATATAGTATATATTATCTGAGAAAGGACAGGAATATTAGATAGCTATTCTGTTATTTTATTCTACCTTCCCTCCATTCTTATCTTCCTCCAAACACACAGTTAATAGGACATCAGCTCAAAACTGGAACACCAACTACTGAGTCAACACTTCAACTCTTAGCAGTGCTCTTTAAGAAGGAAGCATCTCTTCCTCCAGATATAGTCCACATACAAAAATAATCATTACATATCTCTGATATAGAAGTAATATTTTTAGAAAAAAAGTCCAAGCAGAAGGCCTTTAAAACAACGTAGGAGTATGAAAAAAATGTGTGAAACAAGTCAGAGTTGATGCCTGTCCTCAGTAGTTATGGCTTTAGTTAGGAGTCTCTACTAACAATGCGAACCTTTTTGCAGTTGGCTCTTTTCCCAAAAAGGATTCAGAAGTGTAAAGACTTCTTAATGAATTTCAAGTTGTACACCAAGAGTAGGAACCACTATAATTATCACAGCTGTTTTAACTCAATAGAATAGAAAGTACAGTATGGAGCATTTCTGGTTCATTCTCCCCAAATGCAATTTAACAGACCTGGTTTTCTCCAAATATATATTGTGAAAGCTGCACAAAGCAGATTTAATGATTTGACACTTCTGAATTTCCCTGTGATTTCAATTGGTTTCAAACATGACAGCGCACTGGAAGGACAATATACATACATATAAATACCATAATTACATCACCACTTTTCAGAGGGAAGACATTCCAATTCTACCCTCATGGAACATTGCTGTATTGCACCCAACAGCCCAGATCTGGCTGTACTAGAAATATTAGGATAATTTAGGGGGAGTAAAATGAGTTAACTAAACAGAAACTGGATTACTTCGGGGGCAGCAAAAGGAACAGACAAGGGCTCCCTTTTACATACCTGCTGTCCCTCTGCCTATGTTACATATAAACCAAATGGACAGAGTTAGCGCCACATTTTGAAGAGCGCCCTGACAAAGTTTGTGCTAAACTAGGATCTAACAGGGAAGGCTATTTGCTACACAGAACTTCTCGCTTTTGCACAGAAAACACCACCCATGGCTTCCCCAGGGCTTTCTTCTTACCATCCCATACACTTTTCTAAAGAAAAGAATAGCATTTCTCTTGTTTATCACATGGTATAAAAGACTTTGGAACAGTGTGGTTAAATTATAGCATTTTTCAGTTTCCTTCATCACACTGGCATTCATGTCACCAGCATTTAATGGATGTTCTAAACCTACATAGTTAATGATGCCTCTGCTCAAAAAAGTGCCCAAGACAGCAAGGATGCTAATCAGAAAGTGTTCTTCAAGTTTTCAGCATAGAAATCTAAATCTGAGAATTCAATACCTTTTTTTCTCCCCTTCACTCCAAGAAGCACACATGCAAGATGCTGGCAGCAAAATAAAATATAGCACCACACTTCATTTTGAATCACCATCTCCTCTTTCAACTACTCTATTACAGCCTTTATTAGTGGAAATTAGAAGTAAAGCAAATAGCTAATGAAGTATTGTCCATCTAGTGCTATGGTGCAGCCCCAGGACATCACAATTACATGCTTTCTCACAAGACAAGCATCAAAGGAAAATAAATGAACTTGTCCAAATGGTACAACTCAGAAGCAGCATGAATGCTTCGTGCTGGCTGCAGCAAATAGTTAGCAGGGCCAGTCAAGTATATCAGTTTTGGAAAAGTCTTGTTCTCTGAGGGGAACAGGGTGCAGAAAGAGTGATAAACAATAACAGAAGTGCACAAGGAAAAAGAAAACAGTGAAGAACTGAGGACCGATTGAGGGGATAAAGGAGTAGCGTTGGGAGGAAAGAAAAAGATCTACAGATAATTATTTCTACATATAAGAGAGGTAAATAAGTAAGAAGTTTTAGAAACATGCAGACACACATATTCTGCTACTTGATTACTGTAATAGACCAAGAAAACATTCTTTCCAGCAGCACCTGCCTGCCCTTCCCAAAGAAGGGTCATGCTCTGATCTTCTGACTTTATTAGAATCCTAAGCAAACAGAAAGCCCTCTAGAAATAATTACAGTTGTAAAAGGTCCACCTAAAAATACAAAGAAGTAGTCATGGCCAAAGCACTCAGACACAGTACTTTGGCATGTTTTAATGCCCCTTGGAAAAAAAACAAACAAACTGCCAACTATTAAGTGGGCAAAGTCTGTGCAATGGGTTTGATGATTCACTAAAAGGCTGTGGATTTTTTTTTTTGTGGGTTTTGTTTGGGTTTTTTTTGTTTGGTTGGTTTTTTTGTTTGTTTGGTTGGTTTTTTTACAATCTCTGCTGACACTGTGTATGTTTTCATGAGCTGCTGCCTGACTGCTAAGCGGACAGCATGGGCTGCAGGTTGTTAATTTAATTGTCTTGCCAACTGGATCTCCTTCAGGACAAACCCTGAGGGCTCTCCTCTGTACTGTACCATGGAAAGCTCTCACCGAAAGCAATGGATCAAACTTTCAAGCACCTACAGCGACTATAGTCGATAATAAAAACTGCTCAGAAAGCAAGACTTGAAGAAAAAGATTAAGGAAATTCGGATTCAGTTATTCCAGCTGCTTGCTTTATCCATCCATCTCTTATCAATCTGCTTGTAGATTAATCAATACCTAGATGGCAAATGATTTCATACACACAGTGACCTTGTAAAATATTCCAATAAGAAGAGAAATTCAACCAGGCTCTCTTCACAACAATAAGACTACTCATTACAGATCCTGTGAACAGTGGGACCATATAGCTGAAACTAATATTAAAGTCACAGCAGTACATTTGGCATTAATGCCAAGTACAACATACCTGCAAAATACCTGCTTTCCATCCCCTTTGTCAGGGGTGAGGGTTTACATTTGTGCCCCCTGCTTTTGTCTCCATTGTGCTGACACAGCTACTTGGAGTGAACCAGACCAAGAAACTGTTTTCTTGAGTTATTTTTCAGCTGGATCAGTTCATGAGACTGGTTCATATCACAAACTTGCACAGCAGAGTCAACACCCTCCAGGTAAAAGCAATAGCCAGCAGTGGGAGTGTTTAACTTGGCATTGCTGCCTAGAAGATCTAAACACTGCCCAATGCTAAAGGAGACAGTATCAAATACTAAATCATTAAACATTCAATACTCAACTATTTTTAAGTCCCATGCAAAAGACACCACCACCCTACATTATCCTTGCACAAAAAAGTAACCTGACACATACTAACCTAAGTCGGTATGTGGGTCACCAATTGTTCTCAGATCACAAACCATAAGAAAGGGACAAAAAAAAAAAAAAAAAAAAAAAAATATTTACTGCACCTCTCCCCCCTCCTTTTTTTATCATTAATAAATTTTAAAAAATTACAAATATTGAGATTACGATTCTGTATACAGACTTGTTTCTATACTACCCACTTGTTCTCTCTACCTCCCCAGTACTGAAGAAGAGTAGAAGACAGTTTATTTTGGATTGTTTTCCTCTTTAAACTTTAATGGTTATGTTATTTTAAAAGTAAGTTAGAGAAGCACTGACCCATCAGATGCATCAAGAACTTCATCTAGTATTAAGATATACAAGTTCAACAGGTGATTTTTGCTTTCCCACTTTCCTCTTCGGCTGTTGTTCAGCCTACTTGAACCTACCAACACAGCATTTCTTTTCTTTTTCTTGGCCGCCTGGGCACACTGCCGGCTCATGTTCAGCCGGCTGTCGACCAACACCCCCAGGTCCTTCTCTGCTGGGCAGCTTTCCAGCCACTCTTCCCCAAGCCTGTAGCGCTGCATGGGGTTGTTGTAGCCAAAGTGCAGGACCCGGCACTTGTCCTTGTTGAACCTACCAACACAGCATTTCTTTTCTTTTCCATCCCTGAAGTAGTGTGTCTGGGAGGATGGTATTCCCAACCCAGACACAGATGCTATGGCAGCATCTGTACCATTCTCTATACAAAGCATTTTGTCTCACTGAAAGAGAACATAACAAAGTACACCCTTACTCGGTGCACAAGATCTGCCCTACCCATCACAGCTCCTGGTATTTCAGACTGGCTGCATACAGTATTCTTACATTACATCTGAGCTTTAACTTAAGAAAAATATGCCATTAGAGAAAGCAGACAGGGACGGAAAGCTTACTGTTGTTTTACTGGCAGAAACCACAGGTAGAAAAATCCACATGGTTACAAAGACTTAGGTAGCACGTTCCCCAGTAGCCACAAGTTGAAATTGTTCAAACAATGATCAAGAGCACTTCAAAATTCATTAGGGAACACATTTCTATTTCTGCAGCTGGCAAGAGGAACACATCTAACACATCACAACACAAGTATGAAATCAAAACCTGCTAGAAGCTTTGAAAGAAATCTTGAAATCAGTATTAAGAGGAAACATACATACTTCACTAAGGGGTTATCCAGTTCTGTCCTTAAACATGCTATAGTGGACACATGACAGGTATCAACAAACCATGTCCTATAACTTTGCTTGGGTTTGGTTATGATCCATGAACTAATTTTTTTCTTTAGAAGCTTTTACTTCAGGTTCAGATGTTTTGCATGTGTTTCACGTTTCAACTGATCTTGAAATGCATCTACCAGCTTCTGTATAATCTGACAAAGATCTATGCAACCTAGAGGTCTCGACTAGACAGACCTCTTGAAATTCTTGTAAAATTTCTCAACTCCTACTGCATCTATCACAGATACTAAATTAATTACCTATAAGTAATTACCATTTGAAGTTAACCAGATTTAGCAGCACAGTTCTTGAAGTGCCACGGGACCTCTTGAAACAAAACTTGAAACACGCTGTTGATGCTGCTCCTTGAAGCAGATCAAGTGTCTGAAGAGCATTGTACAAAGGCGGCAATGGGGAGGAATGGCAGAGCAGTCAAACCTTATCAGCCTTGAAAAGCCACACAGCACCTCAGACCTGGTCACGATGAGATGAAGGAAAGAATAACCAGCCCTCAACTTCCCAGTAGTTGCTTGTGTCTGCCCAGGAAAGGTCCTCTACCTGCAAAGCCTCTCCTCCCTGCAGAAGGGGAGTAGGCAGGAGGGCTTTGGCTGCGAGATACTAGGACTGTACAGGCTGCTACATTTCTTTGCCATGAGCCACCATCACAATTTTGTCACTTTCATCGTTAAAGGCGCTCAGTTTGCCTACCCCAATCCTTTCACAGCCTTCATCCGAGGGAAACATTGTGCACAAAGATGTAAAGAAAACTGTAAGAAGCAAGAAATGAGAGAGAGAGACTCACTGCAGTTAAGGATTCAAAGTTGATGAAGTACAAGTTTTTTAGGTTATTTTTAAACATTGCTGCAATACTGTAATGTGCTAAAACGCTTAAAAGCCAGCATCGTAAGACACGCTGCCTCAGATTCTGTAATATGAAAGCACTTCCAACACACCACTCGATGTGTCAACAATTGAGCTTCAGGGTTTTTTTTTTTCTTTTAATTTCTTCCTTAAATAGTATTCTGATATTCAAACAAGAATATTAATTACTTCATTGAATAGAAGTATCCTAGGGCTTTTCATCTCCTGTTCAGCATATTATGATGTACTACATGGATTAGATTGCACCAGCTGCTAATTTTTTTTAAACACTGGTTCACTCAAACCTTCTACATGTGTGCTATTACACAGGAATTGTCAGGCCAGTTAGGACTAATGCAGCCAAACCTCAAGTAGTGGTTATTTGATTGCTGTAGGGATAAGGCTGAAGAAAGGATGCAATAATGTTAAGAAATAAGGAAAACTCTTCAATGACTATACAGACATTACTTCATGGTCAGAAAAAAGTTGTGGCTAGTTTGCAGCCCCCGTATTGATTTACTTCATGACCTTGAATCAGTCCTTACAAGTCGCACCAGGCATGTTATTAATTGAGATCCTCAGTTAAGAGGTACTAGAACCATGCAAAATTAAGGCCTATTTCAGGAACATCTGCCCCCCCCCTTATTTTTTTTTTTAAGTCAGGTGACTTCAGCAAGAGAGAGATACTAAAATTTGCTTAGCCAGCCCCCCCATACACAGCCACAAATATTCCCCCTTAGGCTCCTTATTTCCCCCACAAACACATGCAAATTCACTTGCAGCTGAAAAATTTCAAGAAGCAAAAAACATTCCAGAGATTTAAGACTTAACAGTGAATGGATATTTATTAAGTACAGGGAGCGGACAGAGAGTGGCATTGGTTAGTCAGGTTCCACACTTCCCTGCCCCTCTTCTATAGTTACTTTAAAGACAATAAACTTTATTATAAAGTATCGATAACATCTTCCCATTTAGGCTAACAGGCTTATCACGCGCTCCACCACAGAGTATGATTTTAATTAGCAAGATGGATCTCAGAGCCGATATGTTCTGTTGTGCTATAATTCCTGACTTTACAGTAATTTTCTCCTGTTTTTCACACTATAATGTGCTATAAATCCTACTTAGGCTGCCTTGCTGGCCTGTTGCTGCTCAGAGTCAATCTTTCAGGCCCTCCGTTTCCATAACAACTTCCCACCATCCTCCCCTTCGCAGGATTATCCTATGGCCCCCTGGGGAGACAGCTGCGATGCTCAAGGGCTCCCAAAGCTGGAGCTCCATTCAGTCACCTCTCTACCTTTGACGGGTTTGATTTGCCCAGCCTTGCCACACTGCCCATGCCCGGGGCTGCACACAGGGAAGTGGGCAACCTGTCCTCTCCACCCCTCTTGAATGGAGAAGCCTAGAAAAATACCAGTTTGGCTGGTTTAATGCCTAAACAAGTCAGAAACAAATGAAATAACCTCTCTTCCCACTCCAGCGCTTTTGTTTCCGTTTTCTTTCTTTTTTCTCAGTGTCCTCTGCTCCCACGTTCAGCTTCCACACACACATTTCACAGCCTACCGTCACATAACCTTAGTTGTTCTTAATTCCCAGCCTTTGTCCTGTTGCCTATCTCCTCATCTTCTTCTTTTCCCCTATTTTATCTTGCTTCTTGTTCCCTTTTTCCTCTCTCCTGCTCTTTTATATACTCCTTTTTCTTCCTTTTACTCATATGCTACAATGCTTTCTAAATGCAGCTATGAGGATCCAGAAACCATTACAAGGTCTTCCGTCAACTGCTCCTGCTCCCCCAGGTCACACACCACATCCTACCAATACTTAATTAAATTTCAGTCATTGAAAAGACAAACAGGCTTTTTCTTCTTTTTTTTTTTTCCTCTATCGGTCTCCTTGTTTACTTTTTCTTCAGTCTCATTTTGAGTTGTTAAACATTTATAACTCAGGAACAAGTATCAATCTGTCCACGCTATTTCAACGAAGCAAACAAAAATAGGCTTGATTGTTCTCTTGAACTAAGGGATGGTAGGCAGAAGGGCTGCACGTGAAATAACAACTTCTTTGAAGTCTTTGTGTGAAGATGGCAATTGGGAGCCTCCAAATATTTGTAGGCAGTGGGGAAACAGCATTGCTCAGATTTCCTTCTGCATGACCTGTTGATTCTCCAACCCCATTGCTGTTTTTATGGATGCCATTCCCTACAAACAAAGGATACGTAACTGCTCGCAATAAGAGATGCTATGGGGATATATGCACCACCTAACCTTAAGCACCTAATATAAGGAAAAGCTCCTAGGTTTACAGCTTACGGACAGGACCTTACACATCAAATTACTCTAGCCTTTGACCTAGCCACGTAGCTGAATGCCTAAGTTAGGTTCTTCAGTTAGGTTGGCTGAAGAAGGAACCTCCTTACAGAAGATTCTCCCATAAGCTTATTATTTCCACAGAACCTAACAGACATCTGCAACATGGCAAGTTTCCAGCTGACTTCAGTGGGATATGACACACTGAGGCACCACAGTACTTGATCATACATATGGTACGGTTAAAAAGCAAAATGACTTATACATGGAAAGATGGGAACATTCCCATCCTTTACTCTTCAGAATAAGGAAAGAGGAAGCTCTACTAGCCAACAAATGGAGCCCACAGACAGTAGTCCTAATTTGAGAGTAAACATTATGGTAATACAGTATCAGATTGCTGATGCAGCTAATGAAATATCTCATGACTTTGCTATAGACAGGCGATTGTCAGCTACAGAAAAAGCTGGAAATCCTTCATAATTCAGTAACGTCCCTACAATCTTTACATTTCAACTCTAGGTTAAATTTCCAAAATTTTCAAGTGGCAATCTAGGCTTTGAAATACCTGCTGCCCTTTCGGTTCCAGAGCTAGCTTTCTTAACAGAAACCTTCACAGAGAAGCAGAAAGCAAAAAAGTGCAGCAAAAGAATTTGGATCAACAAGAAACAAACTTTCCCTAGGGAAGCCAGGGGAGACCCCCTTGGGATTTTTTTTTTTTTTTTTTTTACTAAATCTTCATGCTGATGATAGTTTATGTTTAATAGACCTCATTATTAACGTAAATAAGACCTTCCAGATCCATTTAATTTAATAAGCAATATTTTTTATTCACCGGAATCCCTAGAGCAATATGGCTTGTAACTTTACTTTTTGGAATTTTTTATACACACTGAGAAGACTGATTTTTAGGTTAATAAAATATTATATACTTCAGAAAGAGGTAGAAAATAGTAGAAAATCCAGAATTAATTTCTATTAAGAAAACTTACCCAGAAGTAAGGGTATTTTTCAGAACTACAGTCTTGAAATAGATTTCTGGAATTTTTTTGCTCACATTAAGAACAATTTCTTGCTCACGTGAGTCAGGATCTCCTTCCTTGTACAAAAGAACTTCAGCAGCTTAATGATGCAATATTTGCCGTAGTCTTTACATATTCCATATTTCCTTCCAGGACTTCAATCATATTAAGTGCCTTACATCATACACTTTATACAGACTGGTAAGTGTAATATATTTGTGACAATCATTGCAGGAATTTCAGCACCTTCATGAAAACAAAGAATGAGCCAAGCTTTGTCTGAACCAAAGCCTGGTTTAACTTGATCTTTTCTTCCCCTTTTTACTCCCCAATCTGTTTCTTGTTTTAGAACTGGACTTCAGACTTCATGGCACAAGGACCATCTTTGTTCTAATTCATATAACAGATCAAGCTGTTGCTAGGTGTTATTTGAGCTGCCGCTGCTGTAATAACAAAGTAATTATTAATGATAGTTTTTAATTGGCATATATGAAGAAGAGGCATTCCATACTAGATCTACACTCCATCTACTCTGATGTTCCACCTTTGATGGTTGTCAGTACCAGATACTTCACAGTATCTGCCTTAACCCACTGGTTAACTCCTACTAATAGCCTCCTCCCTCCTGTGAGCTAGAGCTCCATTTAAAATGCTCTTCATCTTACTAAAGTGAACAGAAACTATTCAGATGTGTCTCAGATTCCGTATTTCAAGCCACTGACTCACTTGAGCATTAAACATTTAATAATTTCTCCAGACTATGTTCATGAATACACTGAGTGCACATCTACAGCTATGTTTTCAGGGAGCTAGCTAATACCTCACCTGTTCTAATAAGGGCTTTCCACCCACATGATGGAAGGACTGTCCTGCTTTTAGCAGGACTAGAGGAATTCCAGAGAGCAAAGCTCATGAGAACCATGAAAGCTAAGTCTTTAGTTCATTTCCCTCAAAAGGTTCATGTATTCCCCACACACACAGAAGTGTTTTTTGCCATACACATATACATTTTCCAAACCTCACTTTGAAATGCAACTTGAAATCAATGCCACTAAAGATATCCCCAAACACCTCATGAATCAGCGACATATGTTCCCATAGTGACATTACACTGCATTGACAACAGCTTTGTCCACAAGGGTGAATGACTAAGTCATATGTCAGCCCACAACCTCAATGAGCTCAAGATAGTCAGGCCAGTCAAGACAGTCAAGCTGATAAGCTGGAAACAGTGTTCACAGAAATAACATGTTCTTTATGGCTCACAGTAGATTACCTCAGGGCCTTTGCCTTTAAAAAAATAAGCTGCTCTTCATTGCCAGCAATTGTCTTCTTTTGTAAAGCCAAGCCCCAGTAACGAAACATGAGGTTGATGTTCTCCAAAAGCATGAGATAACTTAAATTTTGGCTGTTGTGGTCTCACTGTCCCTGCCACTGCGCAATCTTCACCTCTCCAGACCCCACGCTGTCGTTTGCATCACAAGGCAGATGGACCAGTTCAGACTGCTGATCCATCTAAAAACAGAAAAGTTACTTTTCTGGGGGCTCTGTTCACTTTTGGCTGTTTAAGGTCACACAGATAACACTTCACCTTTTCACCTGAATTCCAATGGCAGCACCAGCATAAGGCCAATGGATATTTCATGGACATTTCTGGACATTTTACAGACATTCCACAAGGGTATAGACTAAGCTAAGGGAATGATATCTGTGTGTTATATCAAAGGATGGAAAGCGAGGCGGGTGGTTAATGAGGTTGTACTGGAAAATATGGGACTTGAGCATGACGTAGATGGTATAGAGTAAGGGGTGGATACTGTCCTGGTTTCGGCAGGGATAGAGTTAATTTCCTTCCTAGTAGCTGGTACAGGGCTGTGTTTTGGATTTAGGGTGAGAACAAAGTTGATAACACACCAATGTTTTAGTTGTTGCTAAGTAGTGCTTACCCTAGTCAACGACTTTTCAGCTTCCCATGCCCTACCGACTGAGAAGGCTGGAGGTGCACAAGAAGCTGGGAGGGGGCACAGCCAGGACAGCTGACCCCAACTGGCCAAAGGGACATTCCATACCATATGACGTCATGTTTTTTATATAAAGCTGGGGGAAGAAGAAGGAAGGGGGGGACGTTCGGAGCGATGGCATTTGTCTTCCCAAGTAACCGTTATGCGTGATGGAGCCCTGCTTTCCTGGAGATGGCTGAACACCTGCCTGCCGATGGGAAGCAGTGAATGAATTCCTTGTTTTGCTTTGCTTGCGTGCGCGGCTTTTGCTTTACCTATTAAACCGTCTTTATCTCAACCCACGAGTTTTCTCACTTTTGCCCTTCCGATTCTCTCCCCCATCCCACCGTGGTGGAGTGAGTGAGCGGCTGTGTGGTGCTTAGTTGCCGGCTGAGGTTAAACCACGACAGGCCAGAAGCTTGAAGGCTGCTGCTACACCTAAGGCTGTCTTACGTTGTCACAGACCAACATCCTGATGCCTTCAGCAGCACAAGAACAGAGTCTAACTCATTTTGAGCTCAAAGAGGACACAAGAATGACATTTTCTTATTAAAACATTTCAGTTGAATAAATTGTTAATGTACCCCTTACAAAAAAAACCTGCTTCCCTAGATGTATCTGTACCTCAGTGATTGGTTAAGAAAAACTCCCTCTCATTGTGCAGTACAGATTGTAAAGTGATTTTAGAACTTCCAGGTATATTGGAAATAAAGTTACAGTGCACCATAGACATGCATTACTCCTGTTGTTCAAGAACAAATAAACCAAACCCACACCAAAATCAAACACACAACCAAAAATCACGCACATACTTGCTCCGAAGCCTTTCATAGGTTTCAAATCCCTGACAACTTATACCATGCCCATGACTTTGCTCAGGACAGTCCATCAATGGTAAACTGACCCCATTCCAACAGTACCACACACTTCCAGCTCCCTAACACATACAAGCTGTAAACACTGAAGGGTATGATTATGTGAAAATTGCTCTAATGCTCCTCTGACAACACTCCAGCTGAGAAGTCTCCCTGAGCAGTGAACAGTTGTTGTGAGGGATCTACATCTACTTATCTTGGAAATAGCTCCCAGACAAAGCCAGTGCTTCAAAAAGATGACATGCTAATGATTATCTGAGGTCTAGTTTATATTTTCAAAGTTATTCTATGCAGGCTTGCAAAAAACCCAAAATAAAATAAAAGTTAAAAAAAAAAAAATCATGAGTTGTATTGTGAAACATTACACTTTCTAAAAATTGGAAGGCAAATAAGGAACCTGTAAAACTATCCTTGTGGACTGAACCATGCAAATTTCAGTCCACATCTTCAAGGAAAAAAAGAGTTTCACTGCACAAAAACCTTTCCTGCAATTTGCATTTTTGCTGAACCTTTCAGCAAGAGGCCAGACAATGGCCAGAGACAGGACATCTCTCTATGCACATTCAAAGGCAGCTGTGCATGTGTGGAATAAGAACAAGGGAAGTTGGTGGCCTCCTGAGTAAGAATTAGCTGTATGGTAGGGATAAACAACAGGTCCCTGACTCCTTTTCGGTTTGTTCAATATCTGTTTATCAACAATTTGAATCAATCAGTTTTTAAACTGGGAGCAAAAAAATAAAAATGAAGTTAGAAATTTCTAATGGCAGTTTGCTTTTCTACACAGAAATGTATCAGATACTGTATGTTTTGGAAACAAGATTATCCTCAACACAAAAAGGCAGGAAATTCAAGAAAAAAACAGAAGGAAATATTGCACTTATCTAAATTATGTCTTTAACCTGGGAAATTACTTCAGTGTAAACTTGTTCCAAGAGTTGAGTAATAGCCATGAGAAAGCATACATTTCTAATAGAAGAAGCAACTCGATGATGATACTGGCTGGAAGAAAATTAAAATAAGGATCAGTTTTCCTACCACAGCATTACCCCATCTGGGTTTTAGAAAAAAATATTTCCTCCTGATATTGTATTTCTCACATGCTATATATAGCATTATCCAGGGATACAGGTAAGATACCAGTTAGCTAGAAGTCTATTTTGGTTGATAACAAAGCTTACGCTCTCCAGACTGTATAAAAATCAGGTAATGAGCTTGCAAGCTGTGTTCCACTGCACTTTCATGAAAGGATCTTGGTCTCCTGGCACACGCAAGTGTGGGGAGAGGCAGTTTCTCCATAGGTAACTGCACTTGGTGCTAGTGGGCCACATGACGGGGATATGCTGCTGGGACCATATGTTGAAGTTCAAAATAGACTCTTCAGAGCAGAGACATGCCGGGTGCCTGAGGTCAGAAGCATAGCACTGCAACACAAAATGTTAAAGTCTCTGACAATTTTTTTTTTCTTTTTAAAGCCCGTGATAAAACTTTACATAACAGATTCCACTGGTTCATCACAGTTATTCATTACCAGGTAAATAACTATTGATTTCAATGTCCCCGCACGCGTACTGACTCAATAAACCATTTCTCCCCTGATGAGCTACAGCTGTCTCCAAGATAAATACCACCCAATTTCAAAACTCTGTTGTATCGCATCTACTTCAGCATAACTACTGCAGTTTCTGTTCAGTGACATAAGTTAAGCCAATGGATGTCAGGAACTGCTTTGCTTATGTAGCTAAATGTGCATGCTTTACTTTTCTCTATATTAGGTTTTATGGTCAATTTTAGTATCCATAATAATACTTAGCACTTATAGGATGCTTCACATTTACAAACATTAACTAATTAAGAAATAAGAAGTGGAAGCTACCAGAGCAGAGCTAAGCCAAGCCAGCCTTTTCTCCTGTGGGCTACATACCTATTGCTTGAAGCATAACATGCCTTTTCTGTTCCAGTCCAGTTTTCACCCTAAAATGCCTTAAGTGTATCAGTCTCAGAAGGCAGAGAGAGCTCTTCTTGATGCCTTCCACACCCACCCACACCTGGCAGCACTTCCCTTCTCGTCAGAAACAATCCCTTCTATCCCTGTCAGGGAATAATATAAAAGAAAGAAAACAGAGTACCCGCCCAAAGCAAAACGTCAGATCTTACTCTTTTTGCAACATTATCAGCCATCTCCTTCTATGTTTATTTAACCCTCCCTTTACTCAGATGCCATTCTAATCCCAAAATTCACACAGCTCATCTTCCTTGGCATCTTGTGCCCAGCATTCCAGTCCAGCACACATTCTTGGGGTACCTCACCACCAAGCTGCCCCTACATTTTTAAAAATATTTATTTTAAAACCTCTTTTCTTCCTTATTCCATCCACCAGCACTAGCCACCCATACTTCTGCCTGCACACTCCACTTCCACCCTTTACCCATCTGAGCCTGAGAGCACTGACTGCATCAAATCGGGCATGGTTATATTTAGCGGCTCAGTATCCACAAAGGACAGGCTTCAGCCATTTGAAATCTCCATTTAAGCCCCCTGCTGAGCTTGCAGGCTTTCAGAGCCAAGGATGCACTGAAACTTAGATGGACACTGTGCTGCCAGTGACTGACTTATTTGTGTCAGTGCCTTGCACCAGGGGAATACTTCAGATGCACAATCTGCAATGATCTTGCACCAAGCTGTGTGACATGACATGCCAAGGCAGAGGATTAATGGTTCCACTCCCCACCCTATGTACACAGACGTAAAAAGCTAGCATAAGGTAGTTCCACAAGTTAAGTTATGCAGCTGCTGACTCAGGCACTCATTTGTGCAAGGAACCACTATCAGCTAAAGAAACCCTTATTATCCTGGAGGTGAGAACACTTCTCACATTCTGCATTATTTTTTTTAGACCAGGGAGCATCAGGTCAGGGACAGCACCAGACTGGCTCAGTGCTCCATGATGGATTGCATTTTGCACTCTTGCGTGTGCTGGATTGTAGTAGCTGCAGCAGAACACTTTTGCTTTCCTGCTCCTTCTGCAACACTGGCATAAGCTCATTGCAACACATACAGACAGGGCTACACTGAATGATAAGCTGGATATGTTTTTGAAGCACTTTCCTGAGCAGCAGATAAAGTGTAGGGTTTCTTCAGAGGTAAACAGGACAGACTATTTTTTCAACAAGAAGTTAAAGCACAGACCGTCCTTGTATAAGCTGTCCAAATCACCTGGCAGTGAGCGTGGTGGCACTTCCAGACAATGGAACACAGGTTTGTACCTGCTACTTAACGTAAGAAAACGTACCTCTTTCACCCACAGAAACATTTGGTTCTTACATTGGTTTTTATCTGTAAATAGAAGAGCACTATGCAAAGAGAGGACAAGTATCATTACACTTATATTACTCATAGGATCACATAGGCAAGGAAGAAAAAAGAGGTAGCTTGCACAAGATCGTGGCATGGGACAAAGAAAACAGCAGCAACAGAGCTCAGGAAAGGAGAAAGCTTGGCTTAACACACTGTGGATGTAACTGCTTGCAAAGATTTGAAGTGTGCAAAAACAAAGTCAAAGAATATCTTAAATAACTCTCAAGTAGAAGAAAAGGATGAAATTAAGCATAGGAAAATGTAGTTTCAATGCCAAAGAGTATTGCTTTTGAGGGATTTTTTTGTTAGTAATATGTGATGGAAGACATTCAAGACAACATGCTGGAAATACATTGAAAGGAACAATGCTGAACTCCACTCTGAAAATTTGTTCTGCCTTGCCCCCCCCCCCGCCGCCC
>NW_008795405.1:4355909-4374824 GCF_000699145.1 Aptenodytes forsteri | reverse complement strand
TTTTTCTTTTTCTTTTTCTTTTTAAAGGTTTGCACATTTTTTCTTTCTTCACTTTCAGCATCAGACAGATGCCAGAATAGCACTCGATATTAAGCAACAGCCTCACACTGGTACCTTTGGAAATGAGCTTCAAAGCCCTAATTAAGCCAATACATCTTTAGCAACGTCTATAACCCTTACATAGGCACAGCAGTGAGAATCGTGCAATCATGAAATCTAAGCAGGAAAACAGATGGTCTTAAATAAAATAAAAACTCTGCCTGCAATTTGTTTTGCAACATTGTGTGAGGTCTCCAACTTGATAAAAAAAATAGGGAGGAGCAACACTGAAGAGACCTTTGCCTTTGAACTCCCGTGGTTAATTTTGGTTCATAGACTAAAATGAAACAGCAAAGATACAAATTCAAAGGAGTCCAAGAACACATGAGTCTATGCCACAGAACTGGAATGCAGTTTAGTATAAATGGGAAAGGTCTCAGAAGACAGCAATGCACTGATTTTCATTAGTGCATTTTATTTTCAGCAAGATGCAAGCAGCAGCAGTTATGAGAAGGGAGCACCATGGGCCTCTGTGGGGGCGGGGGGCACGGTCTCAGCTTGAAGCACGCTAGCAAAGCTGGACATGTCAGCAGTCATGTTGCTTGAGGTCAGGACTGAAGCAAACTCTTACAGTTTGTCTAAGGAACCCATGTTTGAACTGTCAAAGAACGCTTCAAATTCTAGACCCACTGAGCAAAACCATACCAGAACCATAAGGGATGCTGAGTATAACAACTGAGGTTTTCACCAGAGCCAAGCACACGGAATCACGTATGTGCAGAGGGATGCTTCATGGTGAGGTACACCTGCCAGCTTGGAACAGCATGGGGATTACGGGGAGAAGGAAAATGTCAGAGAGAGTTCACAGGCATTGATAAATTATCTACCCCATGACACAGCTTCCAAACAAATTTCATCAGCACATCATTACTCAACTCCATTGATTTGGAAAAGAAAACAATCGATGCCAAAACCAACATCCGTGACATCTTTAAATATGATACTGCAAACTCAGGAGTGTAACTTAATAGTTGAGCATTTTGAAACACTGTAAGTTTTATTCAAGCACTACAGGAGAAGCCTTTCAAATTTGAGCAAAAGTCATCCAGTGCACAGGCTGGTATTGTGATGTGCACCTGGGCTGCTGCTACTGGAATTGTCACACTAATGTAAATAAACACACACCAACTTCGATGTCTCAGGAGGATTCATGCTATAAAACCTGCTAGTAACAAGCGATTCATTCAAGGCGTGAAAGAACTGGAATCTGCACACCAAGTGCAAACGAGACCAACAGTTGCATTTGTTCACACTCAGTCTCTATAACAGTTGGTCTCCTCAACAACATGCAACTTCTGTCCAGCTTCACCTTCCCCAGCTCAACCAACTCTCCCTGCCCAGTTAACAGTGAGGTATCTTAGCTGTGTCATCAAATCTGAAGCTGATGGAATCTAATATCAACCACCAACTGGCTCTGTTACATGCTATCAGCACTTTAGCTATGGCAGCATCCAAGCAACTAGCTCTGAACAAGTCTAATGCTACTTCTGCAGTGGACAAGAAGCTGGGCATTGCCTTTTTTCAGGCACCTACTGTCCATTTCTCTCCTTTTAAAAAATCTGGGAAACCATCTAAGTTACGTCAAATTTAACCACCTAGTTTCATAGCCTGGATGGATGCTTTTCAAAGGCTAGAATAAAATCTAGGGAGCCCCACGTGATCAGAATGGTGGTGATGTCAACAGCAAAGTTAACTAGGTGAGGTGCATCCAAGCAAATCCAAATCTCACTTTAAACAACATGGGCATACCTGCAGAGTATTTTTAGAGCTCTGAAAACACTACTCAGACATCAAAGAAGGACACAAAATAACTAAACCTAATCTTTCACCTGGCGGGCCTGCTGAGGTGGGAGGAAGGGAGAACAGGCTTGCATAATGTGCTATATAAGTCTGGTAACTGAAACCTAAAAGAAAAGTACTGTCCCCAAGATGTCCAGACATAACAAGCACTCCTTTGACATCTTTTGCAAGGAAGGAAGATAAACAAAAGGGATCCAGGGACAGACATGAAATGTTTTTGCTCTGCAAATTTTCTCCTCGCTTTTGGTAGTCATTCCTCTTCAAAAGAAAAAGAAAAAAAAATGCAGGGGAGCATGCCACAAGGCAGAGAGAAGTCTACCATTGTGATAACATATGGAAGTCTGTCTTCACAGTTAGCCATCCTAAATTTGTGGGTAGCTTGAAGAATTGCATGCACCAGTTATTGCCACTGAGGAGGAAGAAGGAAGAAGGAATCCATAGCAGGGAAGAAAGATGGTACACAGCTCCATGTGTTACTTTTATTGCTGCTCAAGAACATATCAGAAGCCACAACAACCAGAGATAACGAGTCATAACACAGGATTACTAAAATCCTGGAGCAGCCTTTACTGTTCAGCACAACAGGCCACAGGACTCAGACCTCAAGCAACCAGAGAGCAGCTGCTGCGAGAGGCGGGAAGCTGCCCTGGCAGCTGCTTCAACCATCAAACAAGGACTGTAGCCTTACCCCAGGAGAAGAACAATTGGATATTGCATACTACTAGGTGTATTTACCTTGGTGAGGGGGGTTTCTTCACATGCTTCCTTCCTACTTTCAAATAAACATACTGTTGAGGGGGGAAGTTAGCTCACTACACAGCAGAAACTCACTCCAAAGCAAGATGGTCAAACTCGGCAGTCCCAAGCCAGGCTATATGCAAGCCTATGGGATGCAATGGATAGTTTGCAGTGGTTCCCTGGAAGCTACAAGGGATAGTTTATACCAATTTAGATCACCTTTAGATTCAGGATGACAAAACTAATCTCAAATGTGGGCCTACCTCTACCACATTTTAAATAAAAGAAAAAGTCTTATTTGTGGGGGAGGAAAACCATGGTTTATGGCCTCCAGCCAACAAGGACCCCCAGCTCCACACCAGATGAGGATTTTACATGACTTGGGTTTCGGTTTCTATCCGGCAAGGGTCGATGCACAGAGACCACCCGCAGCAACCGTCTCTGGAGGCAGCAAGCTCCCACATTTGCCTCTACACCCTGTCCATACACACAAAAGCAGCAGGCTACCTTGTACTTAATGTGCAGGAGATGGGGGAATTTCATCTGCGGGTCTGTGACCAGCTCAGCTTTTCCACATCCTTTCACAGCAGCTTGTAATCGACAGCAGCCCTAAAGAATTAGGGTGGATAAACTGGAGCTAGAGGTTTGAACAACAAGTCATAGGAATGGTTTCAAACAAAGAAAGCGAACTTACAGCAGAGAGTAATTACACATTCAGTGCTGAACCAAATGCCTGTCACCCTAACATCCAGCTAGTCCACCTTCCGCTGGGGCTAGGAAACATCTCTCGCTACTAAGAAACTTCCACGGTCTTTCCACAGTCAAGACAAGGTGTCACCTCAATGTAGTCCTTGTTTTAAGGACTAGGTTAACACTAAGCTACCCATTGACCTTGTCCTTTTTGACCATGTAGTGCAAAGGTCATTGACTTACTTGAATTATTTTTCAGTAGAAAGGTTCATAATGAAAACTTCCAAGTTCTGCCAAGAGTTTGCACATTAACTGCATGTGTTCAGCAGATGCTTGGCCGGGATTAGTCTGTGGTCTGCTTTCAGACTGATTTCTGAAGCGTTCACCATGCATTACTGCTATGATTCATCAAGGGATACTGTTTGTTTTCTTGACTTTATGCAGGACTTTTTCTACTTACAAATTATCTATGAATATCCTTAGTTCTTCTCTGAATACTATCTATTAATCTCTGCCCCTTTAGTGGCTCATAAGTGTTCACAAGTAGATAAAAAAACCTGAATACTAAGTAGTGTTAAAAAAGTACAAATGTTTTGTTCCTGTAGTCAGAGCACGTTGCTTCTTGAAAGACATTTTAAGTTCTCCCTTGCACAAATGTGATACTCAAACACATCATCAGTAACTTTAAAGCAAAGCTGGGGTACCTTTTCCTTCTCAGCATTCATTTCAAACGGGATCCTTTTGGAATGCCAGGACACAAGTAAATTCTCATAGTTTCAGGGGGATTCTCATATTATAACCCTATAGAGGGGCTGTATGTTAAATTTAACCCATGAGCCGCAAGTTTTTCCACCTCTACCTTAGGGATTAGGAAAACTATAGATAGGGCAGGAAATAATTATTATATATTTCTGTCAACCTGTACACTTTAGCTGATCTCAGAAGACAAGTTACACAAAACTGATCCAGTCTCCAGTTGAAATATGTACACATACACACAGCTATTCTAACCATAGAGACCTCAACTTTAGACAGACTGTTCCTTTTACACTGACCACAGATTACATCATCTTAGATATGTCACCACAGGCTTGAATCCAAGCTAAAGAAAGCTTTTTTACATCTTCCTAAAGGGTCAAGAGACTGATGTTGGGAGTCAGAGCAAGCTTTCAAGACCATTTCCACAAAAAAAAAAAGCAAGTAATTTTATGAAGCAACTTTAAAGCTAAACGGAACTGGTAAAATACCAACTTTATTTCTATCCCACTCCCCGTTCTGTTCTCCCATTTAAAACAAAACTACTACTGACCCAAGTTCATCAACACAGAAATACACTCTTGACCTGATCCTGGACAGTGAGCAGAAGTATAGCACTGTGTAAACTATACAGTAAGGTATGGGATCTTACACAAAGGACGACAGAATTTGCACAGAATTTGAGTTGAGTCCTCTTTGCTCATGTTTTCTTCATTCTCAACCTTGTGACCTGAGAACACAGCACTTTTTTTTTTTTTTAAAGGTAAAAAACCTACATAAAGGGTCAAGAGACTGATGTTGGGAGTCAGAGCAAGCTTTCAAGACCATTTCCACAAAAAAAAAAAGCAAGTAATTTTATGAAGCAACTTTAAAGCTAAACGGAACTGGTAAAATACCAACTTTATTTCTATCCCACTCCCCGTTCTGTTCTCCCATTTAAAACAAAACTACTACTGACCCAAGTTCATCAACACAGAAATACACTCTTGACCTGATCCTGGACAGTGAGCAGAAGTATAGCACTGTGTAAACTATACAGTAAGGTATGGGATCTTACACAAAGGACGACAGAATTTGCACAGAATTTGAGTTGAGTCCTCTTTGCTCATGTTTTCTTCATTCTCAACCTTGTGACCTGAGAACACAGCACTTTTTTTTTTTTTTAAAGGTAAAAAAAACCTACAGCTGTTTCACCTCTGGCATTTACACAGAGCTGTCACTTGCAGATAAACTACACCAGGTCCAAAAACCTTTGCTTAGAATTCACCAAGTAGGCATTTCAACAGCGTAAGCTATCCATTCCTGTTTTGAAACAGCATGAAACTCATGGCTTTCAATGGCAGAGAGATGGAGACACCAGAACATCAAAGCACATGGGCTCAGCTGCAGGTATTGTTTTTATTTTGCCAGAGAGACCCCACCACAAATACACTGAAAATAAGTTTTGCTTTTCAAGAGTGTCCTAGTGACAGCAATACAAAAATAATTTAGGACCAACCATGTAATTATGTGCATTTATTTCAACCTTCCATTACTGGAGATAACAAGATGAATAGTGAAATGTGAACTTTAACAATCCCGTAATTATAGTCACTGAACCGTATGTTATTGAAAGAATTGTGCAAAACCCAGATGCAAAAGAATCAACGGCGTATGTAAATAGAAATGAAACAGTAAAATAATCAAGTGATGAAGAAGTAATGTGCAGCACTAAATAGCTTCTCAGCATCTCTTGCTATGATGTTTAACAAATACTTTGGGTTTTTTTCTGCAGTTTGTCACCCTTTCCACTACCATAAATTGTTCAGAGGTTATTGTTGTAAGTGGCCCAGCAGAAAATATCCTGATAGCTGCTGGCAACAATTGCCTCTAAGCAGAATTACAGGAATACTGTGGGATCTTCTGAGGACTCAGTTTACACAGATGAGAAAAACTTAAAGAGGTTGTTTGAGTTGACGAGAACTAGCACCAGTTCTTAGCAGAATGCAGGAACCGGGCTGAGCCTGTGAGAAGCAGCCATTGCCTGACTTCCCGCAGCCGAGCTGCAGCACTCACACCAGCTCAGAAGTCAGCCCACCCCGGGGCAGACTGGCTGTATGAGCCAAACTGCAGACACCAAAGGCAGAAGACTATTGTCCAGAGGCAAGTTATCTGGCATTGAAGTTTCTGTTCGTACACAGCACAGCCACCTATTTTACAGATATTAACTTCATAACTCGTGTTCTTTATGATGAGTAGAGGTGAGCAGGAAAGGACAGATTGTTCTCTTCTCCTCCAGAACAGCTATTTTGTGACAGATGAATATCCGTATTGCAAGCAGTCTGAAGCTGTTTTTGTTTACAGAAGAAGAAACATTCAACATGGATTTTAACACTCCTAATACATCTTAGCCTCCTGTGAGTGGCCTCTACTCCATTTAACCTATTACTTGACTTCTGGTTTTGATGGCACAAAGGTGAACGAACTCTTTAATCCTAAGTGTATTTCCCCCTTCTTCATACACGCTTATCTCAAGGAAGGAAAGCAAGAAACTGAGCTACCATCTAACAGTGCAGCAAGAATGCTGTCCTAGCATTCAAAATGCAAACTTATTCCAGTATTCAACCATTTAGTCAAGTTACAGCAGATCAGCAAAGGCAAACAGTCACTTAGGGTGTGGAATAGGCAAGGTTAGAAATACATCATAGCCTTCCTACTCCAGGAAGCAAGAACACAATGCCATCCTCTCTAAATGTTTGGGAGGAGAGTTAAAAAGAAATAAATAAAAAAATCCATGCTAGCCTAGACACTAATCAGTGCCAGCAGCCCAGCATTATTCCAGAGCTTACTTTGCAGGTTAGCCATCACAGCTTGCAGTGCCCACAGTACCTAGGAAAGCCCTCTTTTCCACAGCTCTCCGCACCTAGAGTGCTCTGCCTGTAGCAGCTCATGATATCAAGCTACCATACAACACCAATTTGCTCATCTTTCTCTGAGGAGAAGGGCATTTTATTCCATCATTCCCCTCCTAATGTTACAACTGGCCAAGCTTAGCTTAACAGTCTTTTTATCATTCATAGGCCTTTTTGCTAGGACCATTCTTAATCAAGGTTTTAGTTCAATACTATAGCCCAAAACATGAGACAGCTAGGCAGCCCAGCCTCAGATCTTCCAGATCTCAGAAGCCACTATGCTGTTTGTCACCACCATCATTTCTCCTCTTCTAAAAGGCAGAAGAATCCAAAGTGCCTTCTCTCCTTAGGTTTCCTGCCTTAAATAACTAAGCCTTTTTACCACTTACCAATATGCCAAGTATCTTTCCAGCTTCACAGTCCTTACTTTCTCCCTGCTAAACAGGCTCATGGTTTTCCCATCTGCCCAGGCTGCCCTCTTCTACAGCATCCAAATTCAGCTGGCCACTGAGTCCCAGCTGGAGGAAATAATGAAGCTGCTCCTTAGCCTTTAACAGGCTGCAGCTGTGATGTTTCCCACCCAAATACTGAACAAATTCAAGGCATTTCCCGAGTGAGACCAGAAAGTTTATATAAACAGAGTACGTTAAAAGTTGTATGTGTTGCATTTTACATCATTATTGCTTGGTGGCTTTTGCTGGGATATATCACTTATTTTCTTGCAGGCAGTCACACAGTTCTACACATGATGGATCATTACAGTGTACCATCGAGACTTTCAGAGTGAACAGAGAACAGCACTGAGGACTTTGCAATTTGTTTCACCAGGTTTTGGCAAGACTTAAGGAAACGTTTCATTCTACATGTTTTAAGTGTTTTTTAACAACTAGAAATGTGTCCTTGTTTGTCAGGTCTCAAAACTTTTGTTGATATTAAAAATACACAACCATCAGAGAGATACATGCCCAGGAAATCTCTGTCAAAACAAAATTCCAGTGAAAAATAGAAGTAATTTTTATTTGCCCTCCTCCTGCATTTCCCACCTGTTAATTACGCATCATGTGTTAATTCAGCAGCATCTAATGAAAACATCCTCTGTGCCCCCACCTAAGAATGCTCTGCATAGAGGTCAAAGACCACCGATTGTCCTTTTTTTCCTACCTGTGGCACCTTTATGCTTACTTATCCCATCTGCCACTGAAGGAGCAATCCTGACTCTACAAGAGTTGACAGAAACTAAATTCCTTCCACCTCCCATTAAAAGGTTTGAACACGCCTGTTTGATTAGAAATACCATTAATGCTGGCAGAAGAGAAACTCAGACCTGAGTAATTAAATTGAAAAACATAGGGAGCCCAACTCCAACCCCTCTCCCCAGGTAGTCTGAAGTACACAATGTTATACTCTGTAAACAGAGGGCAAACTCCAAACTCCTTAGACCTTTTTCCCCAGATTCAGTGAAACTAAAGGATAAATGCAAACTGCCTGCGTAAGACTAAAAGATCAGAAATATAACTTCACTGCAACAGTCTGACCCTAAAATGTTACCTATAAATAGTAACTAATTCACAGACCTGCCTCTGCCTTTAATCCTGGAGCAGACGCAGTATTGGTTACCTCTTTCATATACTTTAATACATACTTTATCTAGAGTTGGTGCAGTAAGATACCATTTCTGGTATTTTCTTTCCCCAAACACAGGAAGGGAGTTGATTTTCCACAACATCAAAAAGTCCAGAGCTGACCCTTTGTTGTTTAGAGACTGAAAGTAGATGCATTAAGTGAACATCATGGGAAGAGCCGCTCTCAGCATGGCCCTTCCTAACCCTTCTCCTACCTGCTTAAGTGTGCAATTTTTACTTCCCCAGGAACAAAACTAACACAGAAGCAATAATCCATTCCCAGAGTTCTTCAGCCAAGGTTGACAAGCATCCCACTTCCTGGTGTCCCCATGTTATTTTACATGGAGGTAGCATCGACAGTCCCATCCGGGAGAGAGTTGCTTCCCTTCTGTGGAATTTGTTCAGCCGTAAAGTAGGATGCAAACAATTCCGGAGCTTAAACTAGGAAATGTGAAGTTATGATCAAATGAACCCTAAAGGATACACTTAAGCCAATAGAGTAAAATCAGAGAAAGAAGATGAGGAAAGATCAAACAACCATGATGTACATTAAGAAGCCAAGGTATTTCTAGTGGATTTCTTTAGTCGTTATCAAGTTCCAAGGAGAATTTCCAAGTGCTCAAAAATTTAAGATGGTACCAAAAAACTGCATATGCTTCCTGACATTTTTTATGCTTCTCTTTTGATCACAATAGCAGCAGACCCCTTGTATAAATTGTACTTTGTTAATAATTCTAGTAGTAAATATGATTTAATACTCTATTTGTCCTGCCCAGTAGGAACACAACAGACATATGAACTACTGCATAGCCAGGTGCTTGCAAGCTAATTAACACCTTTATTGTTGGACTAAGCTATGACGAGTTGCAAAGTACATATCTAAGAAGGAAGAAAAAGGGAAGAAAACACACTTACGCATGGAGGGAGAAAAGAAAAAGATTAGATAAGGGTGGGGGGAATAGCACCGCAAGCGTTTTACAAATCTCTGCTAAAATCATTGCTTAGTTGGCTGGGTGAGAGGAGGTTAAGAGAAAGGCAAAACCTGTTTCTGAGCTCCTGTTTACTTCAGCAGATAAACAAGTTTGGATTAAAGGGGGAAAAAAATTGAGATGTCAGCATACTTCAAAAGCAGAGCGTTTTACTCAGTATACTTTCCATTAGCTGGATTGCTTCTAGCTGTCTCTCTCTCTCTCTTTCGCTCTCTAATATTTTCCTCACTGATTTAGCTTACAATGGTGTCAATGACAAAATTGAAGTTACTGATAAAAGCATCATGGAATCAGTCTAATCCATGCAGCATAGACACGCTCTTCCCTAATTTCACCAAGTATTACTGTTGGGTAATATTCTGCACAAAAAAACCCAGAAAAATAAAAAAGACAGGCTTAGTATCTTTTTTTCTCCCCTTTCTCCCTCCATACCTCTTCTTTCTCTGTCCTTATGTGGCAGAAGGAAAAACAAACTATAGAAATTAATTTGGGTGGTCTGGACACCAGAGAGGAAAAAAAACAAACATAGGTTAAATTTTATATCTATAAAGAAAATCTGAGGCCAGATTCCTTTTTCATATAAAAAGCCATTAAAGTGGGTAAACTAAATAGGCCTAGACCATCAAAGAATCTAAATGCGATCTTTAAGATTATGATGGCTGAGAGCCATTCATCTTCATCTTTCTTTCTGCTTTTACCAACCCTCCCTTTTTCCATATAGCCTTTTGTTTGCTGTCACCTATGAGGAGCAAACACTGGCGAGGCATGATAATAGTCTTCAAGTACCTGAAGGCTGCCGCAAAGAAGGGAATAAGCCATTCTCTTCATCCAGGGTGGATAAGGCAAGAAATAACAGACTTAAGCTGCAGCAAAGGAGATCCAAGTTAGATACAGGGAAAGGCTTTCCATTACTTAAAATACTGGAGCCCTGGCATAAACTGCCTGGGGCGGTTGTTGAGTCTCTGTCACTGGAGTTCTCTACAAACAGCCTAGATCACCGTCCGTCCAGAATGACGCAGGTACCGTTTACCCTGCCTTGAGGCAGGACAGATGAGATGATTTCTTAAGGCTTCTTCTTATCCTGAGATTCTGTGATCTCACAAGTTAAAAAAGGTCTGGCTTGGGTCTGGTAGGTACTTGGAAGACAGGTCACCAGAGAAATTAGCTGTGGAGTGATTTCTGGGAGTTCTCACCCCTCTAATCAATAATTAGTCAATGTCCCCACTAGGCACTGCACTACCAAAAGTGTCAATGACTCAGTAAAAAAGGACTTTCTCTTTTTATACTATTCCTTCACTGTTGGCACAGTGCGGCTGGAATGCTCCCCTTTTGAATAAGACATAAAACAAAAATTCTGATGATTTTAGTTTATTTCGGTTGTTTCCTAGATCCCAACTCTAAGTTGAAGTCTCAGCTACATCCCAGTGTTTAGACTATCTGTCTGTGGTTTATCATCTTAGTAAGTCCTTAGATCCCAATTAGTTACAGTGGGTGTTTCAAGAGGCATATTGGACAGAGATCTTCAGCTGAATGGTGCTTTGAAGTGGCCAGGAAATGCAGAGTTGATCAGCAGTACATGTTGAGGGTGCAGTCCCAGCTCTAGCAAAAACGGGTAGCTCAATAACATCACATGGTAGCGAAAATAAGGCAGACACAAATCCATTAGGCAGAGAGAAGATGGAGAGAGAGACATATGGCTGCATTTGCTTACTTGGTTTTGTCACAGTTGCCAGACTTGAGTTTTAAAGTCATATAAAGCATAACCCTGGAAACTTTACCCAATCAGCTAAATTTTGCATGCAGTAACTACTGATCAAAAAGCCCTAATGAAAGTTGAACAAGGCAAAATAACACAAAAAGTTTCTAAGAACAGGAGATGGCTTTGCTTGCTTGGAGGCTATGCGTTTCTACTGCATTAAGAACACTCCAATTACATCTTGAAGCACCTCCTGGAGCAGCAAAAGGAGGAGATTCTCACCTCAGTGTGATCTTTCCTATCTGATCGGGTACACTCACTTCATTTCTATAAGCAACCCTGCCAGATAATGAAACAAACAACAAAAATTCTCCTCTTCAGGTTTGGAAGGCAGATCATCCTAAACACCACACAATCAAAATACCCCAATACAAGCAGATCAAAGGCACCATAGACAAGAAATACTACCAAAAAAAATATCTAGAAACAGTTGAAAAAACATTATAAGAGCTCGGTATAGTCCTTTCTTCATTTATTGTCATAGAGCACAACCTAATTTTGCGTAGTCAGATATGTACAAAGTATTCTAGAGATTATACGTCATTTAGCTTTTGCTGAGTTCTAGCTAAAAGACATCCAGCAAGAGAGAAAATAGTTTCCTGTGGTCCTTAGCCACCTTCATTAAACACAAGTGCAGCTGATAACCAGGCACGGCAAACCAGAATGTTACTGAGCACTTTGGCTCTAACACCACAGTTGTGACTACAGTACCGAAGCTGCTCTCTTGAGCTGTGCTGCTGATAAACATATATACAATATTGTTCATACCAAACACACTAGAATGCTAGGCACCATATGAGAAGCAAAATAAAAGCAGTCATTGGGTAGGAGTCGTCTTCTGCTTAGACCAGTGCCACGAAATATTATCTCCACTGCCTGCACGGGAGTTATACAGATGAAAAATCTGTGTGAGAAGGGAGTCAGAGGCAGTCCTGCATCAGAGGACTTTAGCAGATGGACTGTTATCAGAGAGAGTGGAGCTCACTCAGTGTCTCACTGAGATCAAGCTTTCCAGAAAGCTCAGACAATATTAACAAAGCTGCAAGCTACTACTGCAGGCTAGGTTCACTGGCAAGATCCGTATGACTCCAGGAGCAGACAACATCAAGAGCAGCAAGACAGGGAGAGAGTTGGAATAAATATCACAAATATATGGTGTTTTTCCACTCACATTTACAAAACTGCATAGTTGGCACATGAAAGAAGGAAGCAATCACCGAAGAGAAGGAAATAATGAAGTCAGATGGGAGGAGGGTGCCCAACACAAGCCTACAGAGACTGGAGCAAATGTAAGGCACCCAGTGGAAACACTAGAGAAAAGAAAGGTAGAAATTTTGTATTGCTTTTGATTGCAAATGATGCAGAAGATGACACACTGTTAAGATTCAAGTATTTTTTCCAAAGCAGCGAAAAATAGCAGCATACAGACATTTTGCATCCAGCAGCAAAGAAGTTGTAGTGCCTAGGCCTGAACAGGCACATTACTAGGTATCCATTATTGATTGTGTCTTTACTGGTGCATTCATCAAGCTGCAGACCCATGCATCTCTCACTATAAATCACGCTGGATATATGGAGTACCTCATTCTTATTTATACTAAGGCCACGTTACTCGTTCAATGTAAAGGATCCTTAAACAGGTATTTTTTCAAGCACTTCTGTATTGCCTCTGTATGTCTTTTACACCACCATCACTTCATAAAAAGGCCTTGGAATAAATGAGAATCATGTTTCTAGGTTATAATCAATTATTGTTCTATATTTTTTACTGTGGATGTTATTTCATTTCATTACTGCCCTGTTTTCCAGTGATGTCTATTGCCAAAGACTGCAGTGAGAACATTACCTTAATTTTACCTTCACCCTGGACTTGTTAGAAGCCTTTTTCACTGGCAACATAAGGAAAATTCGAAAGTCTAGCCAGAGCAACTTCCCCTCCCTTTGTTTACAGGACATAACTATAAGATGTAAGGTGCCCATACACAGTCATGATGGGGATAATAGATAAATCCAGATGTATGGACTATACACAGGATAGCAATATACCAATTAACTAGAATTAGATTAATAAATTGCCAGGCTCTGCAAATAAAATCTACCAGTTAGAATACAAACTGCACAGCTATTTGCATCTACTTGTAGTGTGCTCTCAGGAAAGTACTAATCACCTCTTCAAATCCTTACATTTCATCAGAAAACATCATAAATTACCTTTCTTGTAACTCATATGTGGGAACACATCTTTCAATATACTGTGATTATACCAAATATGGATCAGAAATCTACAGTTCCAGAATCTACTCTGTGGCCCCACTCATAGTAACATAGTGCAGGATTTAGTGGACTTAACACCACTTACAGGACACAGAGATACCACATACAGCCATAAACTTGGAGCACAAGATGCAACTCCACACTTTCTCATCCAGATTTCTCCCATTGCCACAAAACCCCTGCACAATTTCATCCCGCAGTGAATATTGCCAAATTTACCTTTCCAAACTGTCTAAAGTATGGAGTATATTTTTGCCTGGCTGGTCCACAATTATGGAGAAAAAGATAGGAAAACAGAAGAGAAAGAAAAAGGAAAAATAAATGAGCATGTGTGAGAAGAAAAGGGAAAATGTTAAAGATGGTGTGAGAAGAGTGAAAAATGGACAGAAGAAAGAAGAAAGCAAGTCTGCAACAAAAAAAATTAAGAGGGGGAAAGAAGGAGAAAGATAATACATGTTTACTACAAGATGATATGTAAGACAACATATGATCCCCATTAGAATCCCCCATTGTGACCGTTGACAATTCACTACAATACGGCACCTCAAGTATCCATTATTCTTTTCAATCTGCTAAAGAGTAGATGTTGAGATGAGAGATGCTGAAATACGGTAGCAACATTTCCCTACAGCCACGGAGCCCACTATCAGCACAGATAAACCTGTGCCAGGATACCTTCCTTATCAGAATATGGGCAACAAACATTTTAAAATCATGTTAGATTGAAAAGATTGTCTTTCTTGCAGCTCCCTTACAGCAATCAGAAGAGCAGCACAAACATACGTTGGAATCGGAACACCTTCTTTGCCTCTTAATAGTCGGGTACTAATTATGTTCTGGGAACCAGCGTTAAAAGGATGATTTCTCCTTGCTGATCTATGCCTTCTAAGATGCTGAGCTACAGGGTTAAACACCAGCACTCTGGCCCAATCTTAGCCCTTTTTATACTCTAGGAACAGAGAGACAGGTTTGTGCAAATTTTGGTAATCAAGCCTTCTGAGGCCTGCAAATTGTAGCTAATGAGAAGTGCCTTGTTGTTTGCTCCTAGGAGAATAAAAACCTGCTGTTGACAGCAAGAGATCTAATCTATGGCCAACATTTCCACACTGAAGGAAACATGGTTAATTACAGAGTTTTATTTGTTTGTGAAAAATTCTAGGGGAGCAATAAAAGGAAAATTAAGGATCTTTAGCAAAAAACCTTCTTGATAGTGAGCTCTATCTGGCTATGAAATTGTCTCTCAGAGGAAAATGCTGGATGCCTTAGTCTATTGGTCATTTTAACTGGAATGGATAAAAATCCTGTAGAAAGTAATGGGACTCAACACAATTTACTGAGAGCTTCAGAAATTCCTCTTGAAGTCTCCTGAAGAGGTACAGCCTTCGAAGCAGGGTTCTACCAATGGTCTTAAATCCCCTAGAGAAAGATTATAATTCTAAATTCACAATAAACAATACACAGGACTTCTCCATATGGGAAGTATCATACGAAGTCATCATTCACACCGCATGTATACACACACCACACTTGGCATGGCTTATTAGGTCTTTCTTATCTCTAATTTACACACTAATATTCGTGGGGCCTTCCATTTTTATATTTCAGGTTCATTATCTGAAATACCATTTATTGAGTTATACCAGTGCTGAATAGTTATGAACTTGGGATAATTTTGAGAAATATCAGTATAGTTTTCTGTAAATGACCACTTTGATTTGCTAGTGAATTCCATGCTCTGTACTTAACACTATGATAATAATTATCTTTATTTCTTGTGCTATATTTTTTATTAAATGGTTTTAGTTCTTTGTTAGTTCCTTGATATTTTTTTTCCTCCCATGGTTAATGTAAGTAGTCCACTAGGAACCAGGTTATCTTTATTATCAACTTACTGTTTGTTCCCTGGGGCAAGCCCCATTATTTCCATGAGCTGTGCTTTCACCTACTTGCACAATGCTGACTGACATATTTCAAAAAACCCCGATAGGCTTATTTACTAAAAGGCTGTCAGAAGGGTTAGATGTAGAACAAAATTCAGGAGCTGAATTGCAAATTAGAACCTCTGACTAGGTCCTCATTCCTCATCAGCTTCATTTTAATAAATTAAATTTATTCCCATTCTGAACAGGAATATACTCCATTCTAAATACCACATCACTGGGTGTGTTAAAAAAGCAGAGCAACAGATACAGACAGATTGATGTTGCGGGCAGGATTTCTTCAAGTATTGGTCCTTATAAAGCGGAGAATTAGTCTTTCTGTACACCCAAACCTCAAGGGACTGCGCAAGCAAGGGTGTCTCAGAGACTGTACTGCTTCTTGATACAACTTCTTAGCATGACTTTCCTACTCATTTTTGTACCTTCAAATACACAAGACAATGTTAGTGGTGGGAAACTAGCGTAAATTATTATTGGCCAAATGAGTATTAATATTGCATGAAGACTTCCTGGTTTATAATCCAATCTTTTCACAACTCAAAATCCCACTTCCCTATTATTTTCTCCAATAATTCCTGGGAGAAATAGCAGACCCTACCATCCTACTACAATTCTTCTGCCCATCTTTTAACTATTTCATGCTCTTCTGGTTATGAAAATCAGGAGACTGTCATCACAGCATGACTTGCTAGACACTAGCTGCTGGCAGCTTTGATGAGTGATAATTTAAAATTTAAGAGTGATGGATGGTCAGCATATGAGACGTAAGTACACTTTTTGACCTGTCTCTTGAGAGATACTTTCCTGCTCTCATCAGTTGTAGAATCACACTTTATACTGTTATTTCAATTATAAATAATTAGTGCTTAATCAGTTTTGTCATAAGGGGCCAAGCAAATATCACAGAGTATACTGAAGTTCATTGGATGATAGGTTTTAATAGCCATGGCTCATAATCACAATAAAATATCTTCCCCTGATGTGTTGTGACAAACAGCAGTATTTCCTCACGATGCTTATTCGTCACATATGAACTCTCTGTAAACCATTTACCATTTATTACAAATAAGACTAGGTAAAACCCAAAGAAGAACATGCAAAGGCTCTGAAGAGACAAGAGCGTTTTGTGCTCAGCAGGCAGTCAGCTGTACAGTCTTGCACGGAAACACATATAGCCTCACCTCTCCTTTGACTTGAAACAAGAAGACCGTTTACAAAATCCTATTGATTCTAAATAGAATATTAGATACTGTCTGTGACTCCTATAAGGGTGGGACAACTTTCAGAGCCTGATGAAATGGTTGTGTACAATGCTCTCTTACTAGTCAGTCCCTTTTATGCTCTGCAAGAATAACAACCCTTCTAGTTTCCCTGAAGGTGACTTCCACCCACAGGAGGAATGCCAAGATACTTAATGTAATACTTAATACTCCAGCTTAGTAAGATTATTAAAAAAGTGCATGCAATAGAATAGCTGTGCCAGTGTTGCATATGGGCAAAATACTCTGTAAATGAATGCAGGCACTTGGAATTTTCACTTATGGAAATCGATCAAAATATTACATAAGTTGTGCCACATGATTCTACCACTGATGCTAATGTTATTATGAAAGGGTTATTCCTTAAAAATATGCAGTTATTTAACTTTAGGTAACAAATCGAGGCACCACATTAAATGTGCACTAGAATTCCATGGAATCCTTGTTTTCGTTTTCTTTATCTTTTCAGTTCCTTCTCCCCCATCCCAAATATTAAGTAGTGATTTCGTATTTCCTCGGGGACTTGGAGAAATGCCATTTCATTTTCTTGTATTCCTTCCATTTTTCTAGGATGATTTATAGTTGAGAGAATATTTTTTACATGAGAGCCCAAGTACTGTCATCTGATTAGGAAAAAAGAAGGACTTAGTCCACACATGGGAGGTGAGAAGATTCAAATCCTAAACTATTCATTTCTTCTGTAAAAATAAGTATAGCTTCCATAACGCTACATGCATTAATAAAAAGTGAAGGCTGGCATTTCCAAAAGTCCAGCTATTCTAGAAAACCTCTAAGGCTTTCAAATCCTTGCACCATCATCTTAGAAGAACTGAGACAGAATAGAGAATAGAGCTGGTGAAGCTCTAGGAAACTCTCCCTCTTTTTCCTTTAACCTAGGGAAAAGCCTACGGTGGTGTGCTAACAAGGAAAAAGGGGAAAAAACCTACCGAGGCCCAGTTCAATCTTTGCTATGGCATAATCCGAAGTCCTCTGAAATCCAAAGATCTTGAATGAGGGCAGTGGGATGTGGATAAGCTTTTCTAAACTGCATCATGGAACCTGCAGCAGAGTCTGCCATGATTGACTGTAGTTTGCGCATATCAATATGCGAGCTGGGGTCTCTATCAGCGCCCATCAAGTGTGCACAGAGGTGCACTTCAGGTGCACCTTTGAGCAATAGAGGGTAATCACCGGTGCTTGAAATTGGCTGCCTTTTACTGATAAGCTGTACATGGAACTGCATATATTTCAAACACACATACTAGTGCTTTCTGCAGAGGGAAAATGATCCTAGTAGAAGTCATATCCACCTCAGAAAGGAACAACAGAACTGGAGAAGGTACAGAAAAGGGCAAAATGAGGAAGGTTTATGTGCAAAGAGAGATTAAACTGACTAAGATTCTTCAACTTGGAAGACACAATTAGGAAGATTTACAAGAGAAATACACAACGCCATGAAAGGCACAGAGAAGATGAATAGGGAATAATTAGCCACTATTTCACAATAAGGAAGAGACATCAGATCAGCAAGCCAAAGCTTTATGAAAAAATGAAAGGACTTTTTCCACATAATTCGTAATTACAGTTGTGATACCCATTTTGCAGGATACCACAAGTATAAATGGACTGAAAAAGTCATTAGACCAATTCACGGAAGAAAATTCCACTGACTATTTAAACTCAAAGATGTAAATAAAACCTCTGAACTTGGAAGATTTTTTGGGCCGTGGGAATGTATTTCAGGAAAAGAAGAACTATGCTTCTACACTGGTTTTATACTTTTTCTTCTTACTATAATATTTTAATTTTTATTTTGACATCTGACCATGACTGGATATGATCAAGAGCATCCAGCTGTGTATTAGAGCTAATTAACACTGACAAAGATTCTCCTTTAGCTCATATAGCAGATTGTCCTGGTTTCGGCTGGCATAGAGTTACTTTTCTTCCTAGTAGCTGGCAGTGCCGTGTGCTTTGGATTTAGTGTGAGAATAATGTTGATAACACACCGATGTTTTAGTTGTTGCTAAGCAGTGCTTACGCCAGTCAAGGACTTTTCAGCTTCTCATGCCCTGCCAGCGAGAAGCTGGGAGGGGGCACA
>NW_008795405.1:4316900-4355781 GCF_000699145.1 Aptenodytes forsteri | reverse complement strand
GGGGGCGGTGACCGCTGCTTGGGAACTGGCTGGGCATCGGTCGGCGGGTGGTGAACAATTGCATTGTGCATCACTTATTTTGTATATTCTTTTATCATCATTATTATTATTTTCCCTTCCTTTTCTGTCCTGTTAGACTGTCTTTATCTCAACCCACAAATTTTACTTTCTTTTCCTCCCCGATTGTCTGCCGCATCCCACTGGGTTGCAGGGGGGAGTGAGCGAATAGCTGTGTGGTGTTTAGCTGCCTGCCGGGTTAAACTACAACACAGGTGAACATGCTTTTTGGAGCAGAAGCTCTTCCATTGTAACCTTAACGCTACTGTGGACTTTCAAGTGACCATTGTGTGGTATATACTTTAGTATAACACAGAATCTGAAATACTTAGAGAACCACAGTTTTGGAAAGTATACCTTAAAATACAATAAAAATCCTATGATGTCAATGTCAGACCACATCAGAATTCTGACTTTGTTCTGCACTTGTGGACTGACACAGTTCCACTCACGGTAGTTTTAAGAGTATGTAAGAGTTAAGAGTAAAGGACTACAGTGTGCCATAGTATAAGAGAATGCATTTTTTATGCAAGGCCCTTGCTATAATGCTGACAGCATGTTATTAAGATAAAAGCAAAGTCATCTTCATAAAAAGCTAAAAAGAAAATAGATTTGTGGCACAAAGCAGAAATGCCTTAGTTGTGGTCTGTAGAGCACAAAGGGTACATAAGACATTTCTTGGCTGTCTGGGAAGAACGGTTTCATCACAAAGTTCTCCCTCTGTCTCCTTATTTCCAATGACAGAATTGCATTAAAAAGAAAGATACAAACGTACACATTCCTAATCTCACTTTTCCTTGCAAGCCATTGATATTGCTGTTGCCAGGATGTTGTGGGTTGAGAATCAGTGAAGAGATGTCCCAAAAGATAAGGTATCTTTAAAATGTTTTGGAATCCCTGTCATAAATAATGTATATAACAGCATGTGAAACAATATGACTAAAACCTGAAAGGCACAGTTCAGGCGTTATCAGCTCAGCTGGACTCAAAGTTAAACCTTTAGACCTAAGTAACTCTAACTGAGCTCCAGATCTGAACATAACTGCCTATGTACAATTCAAACAATTTAACTACTTTTTAACATAGGCACTTTCACTGCTGTGTGAAAATGACTATCCAGTACAAGGTTCATCCATCCCAAAATAAACACCCTAAAGAATATGGCTTACGTCATCTTTTAAGTACCCTCCCAATAATCACACCTTTCGAACACTGCTGCTGTGCAACTCATATCCAGTGTTGCTTTTGTACACCAAGATAAATAACGAGTAGCTTTTGCATAAACAAGCAAGTTACAGATTAATAAATTTGTAGGTAACTACTTACACGCACAATTGCTGTACATTTGGTAAAGTTAAGTTTCACCCCACCCATTCAATGTGGAGAATTCAGGTATGTAAAGCAAATCGCATTTGTACAAGTCTGTATGCCACTAGAAGAGCCTTTCAGGGGCATACTTCACCCAGGAGCCCAAGTTATGAATCCAGCTCCGAGTCAAAATACCACACTTCGTTAGTACAAAACCAGGCATCATGGAGTTCTACTCAAAGATATACAGATAGTTAACAATCAGTAGGTCAAAAAAATTGGAATTTAATTGTGTTTCCTTTCCTTAGTGTCATTCAATCATCCAATATGCAGCTACCAGGGGCTGCTGAGTGCAGTGGAGTTTGGCAGGGGCCTGTGTGATCAGGACCTAACACTGCATAATGGCCATATTGATAATGTCTCAGGCCAGCAGTCACTGCACATAACTCACAGATACCAGCATCCTTTCTCCTGTTCCACAGTTTGTACAACGGCCTGCCTCTAAGAGTTGTTTACTGGCACGGCCAGCTGCTTTCTCCAGGTGGGGATTAGCTGTGTTTATAATACCCTTCAAAATATTCAGTTGCAGGAACTGCAGAGATTGCAAAGGCGTTTATTAAATGCAAAGAGAACAGAGAACTCACAATCTCCTACGGCCTATTAAAAGAGTGATTCCATGCATAAGCAAATAAATAATAATGCATTCACATAAATATAATGGATTTCTTTTCTCCATCTATGGTTCTTTCCCTCCTGCAATTATTTCTGAGTGAACTGAAATTGTAAATAGCTTTGCCCACTAAATGATCTTGAGAAAATTATTTCAGAAGTGCCACAGTGCAGCTTGGGGGCTTTTCCCGATCATTCAGCGCTCAGATGATTAGCTCGGAGCAAATTTTTGCAAATATGCTCACCAGGGCAAAAACACATTGTGAGGAATGATGAAAGCAGAACGTAAGTCACATTTGATTTTCAGCAGCAAAAGGCATTGGACTAGGACTGCAGAGATGCTGAAGGCCACAACAGAAGTGCTTACAGGAGCTGGGGTTGTGAACTGGCACAGTCAAAGCTGCAGTTGTCCATAATGGACTAGCTAATCTACAAACTTCAGCTCAGGATAAAGATGCCAGGCCTGAACTGTGTGGAAGCCAAGGAGAGCAGTGAGCGCTGCATGTCAGAAATGAAGCACACTGGAAATACTGCCAAGCAAACCCAGGCTGGGACAGCATGGACGAGCGAACAGCCCTGGCAAAGCTGTACAATACCCCTGCACGGTGCCTGGATCTACCCAGCAATGCTCAACCTTTCCACTTACAAAAAGACAACAGCAAATCCACCAGTCTTACAGCTTCTTCAGAGAGCCTCAAGGCCATTTATCTTTCCAACTAAAGCATCAAGGAAACAGAGTGGTTAGCTACCTAGTTTGAATTAGTTCCTTCCAGAAAATGGTAGAGAGTACAGAAGAGCCTTTGAAACACCTGCATAAAACACACTCCTGTGGCTAAACTAATCTTCCACTCCATTACCAATGGTCCTTCATGAAAATGCAACAGTGAAACTGTTCTGACAGGAGAAATGTGCTGTCTTGGTCAGAAGGTGATTCTTTTACCCAGTAGATTTCAATCAGATCTACCAGTTCCCCCACTTTCTGTGAGAAGCTTACACCTCAAAAGAACTCAGCAGCCACATAAAATCTGCTATGTAGTCAATATCTTGATTTTTTTCATAACAAAGGGAATAATTTACACAATGCATCACTTTCAAGAAAAGTCATCATAAGCCATTTCACAGAAGGCAACATATGTCATTATTTATAATGCATTTCATTAAGATTTAACTTTACTTCTTCTTTAGACCAAGAAGTAGTTTTGATTTTCATAAGGTCCCAATCATTTCAGTCTGGAAAGTACAACAATCTCCACTTAGAAAATCAAGCAGGTGCTTCCACACAGGCATACAAGCTGTGAAATATATTGAAAATCACCCACAAGCACAATAAAGTGTTCTGAAAATCTGTAAATATTATATGCCAAAGATCATGATCTGCAGCTGGAATGAAAGACCAGAGTGCTTGTGAGTGGGATGACTGACCTCCGGCCACTTCAGCAATGGCTTTCAGATCTCAAGAGTTTTCTCTTTCTACACTTGTATGTATGTCAGCAATGATGCCTCTACATCATATATACACTACAGTATTGCAAGATAAGAGTCAGGAGAGGTTATTCAGAAAGAGTACACACAACTTGGGGTCCATCAGCCTCCACACCACCTGAGAACAGAGTGTGAACATCCAAGGAAGAGGCAGAGAATGTGTCTGAGGAAGGAGTTTAACCTTGATTCTTGTCATCTTCAGAGTTATTCAGCTTCACTCCGTTAACAGGAAAGGATGTCTGGATGGCTACCCAAGGTGCTGTTAGGAAATGACTGGTGCCATTCTGCTCACTACTTCTCTCCTTCTTATACATGCAATACAGTCATACCGCAGTATGGTCTGTACCCATTAGTTGATTTATCCAATGTACACAAATACTTTGTTTAGCAGGCTTAATTACTGAGTTAAATCATCGCCAATCAAAAATAGTTGCCCATTGGAAAAAAACATAGCCACTGATGCAAAAGAGGTGTTGGTCTTGTTCCTTTAACTGGATGTGGTCACAAGGCAATACCTTACTAAATACAACCCATGCTGCACTGCAGTGACTGCTTGATGGAGATTGTTTGTTGTAGGTGAGGTTTACCCTAGCAGAGTTGGTGCAGCAAGCCTCTTGGATCAACTTTGGCTGGTTCTAACTCAAGGGACCAGCAAAAGTCTGTTCCAGTGGGCACCTGATTCCTGCAAGTTCTCTGTGACTGAAGAATTATCCACATCTATGTATAGCCCTAGGTATCACGATGGGAAAGCAATAAATGTAAGAGAACCATAAGTAGCCTTTTTCATCTCCTACTTTGATAGAAGAATTAGCAAGTGGTAAGATTCACTAGGCAGACAGAGTGTTTCTGTGAGAAACAGACAGTGTAAGTGCATGTGTTAAAATGGATTTTTAAATCTATGTTGGCCTGAGGGAAACAGCTTTGCTCACATCTTTGTAAACAGCTATTCACTCTCTCCCTGCTTCTTGAAGTAGATGTTCATTGAACTGTGAGGGGGAAAAATACCTAAGTCCGGGATGTGTTAAAGATCCGCAGCCTCATCAAAAGGTTCAGGTACATCTTTTGTCACTATGATGGGTACAGCTCATCTCAGCTTACCGTAAATTAAAGCTGATCTCAGCAGCTGCGACCACACTATGTCAAGGAACTAGGTGTGCAATAGAGCAGAAGATACAATTGGAACAGCCATCGTCAACAACATTTCATCAGCTAACAAATGATTCCTCTGATCTCCATCCTTATTGCTATTTTATTCCAAAGCATCATCTATTGAGGAATATCATTAGATGTCCTCTTGGCTTTGATATTTCATACTTAAAACTGAACTATAATTTTTGATCCATGAACATGTTGTAGTGAGAGGGACAAAGCTACCGTAGAGCTATGAGGGAGCACCTCACCTGCTACAGTACTTTCCCCTGTAAATTAGTAATGAATCAATGACATGGAGTGACAGCAGGAGCACAATTCATTCACTTTTAGCTGGTCTCTAATTAGCACAAGAACAGAACAGTAGATATGCAACCATCTCTACATCAAAACAATACATTCCCATAGGCAAATAGGGTGAAGGTGCTTCAGGACACAAAGACCTAAAAACCTCCTGACAGGAAGACAAAGAGAGAGAATTCACTGCTGCTTTTGATATTTTTGTGTAAACGATGAATCACCCTCTCTATTAAAAACATGCCTGATTTTCCATTTGAATGTCTCTAGATTCAGCTTTTAGTTACCGGGTTTGGTTATATATTCCCCTGGAGATTAAAGTTCCCACTAGTGCTTGGTATTTTCTTCCTGTGAACACACTTGTATACTGCTACCAGGTCACCTCAATTTTCCTTTACTAAGGTGTCTTTTAAAAGTGATGGAGCAGCGTTGCAGATAATACACCTGGGGACACTTTCAAGCAGTTATTTTATTCTGTACCTAATTTCTTCTCTGAGATTTCAGATGCTGCAAGAGTTCTGTATGCAGAGTCTGCATGTGAACTAAGCAGGAATTTACTGAAAGTATGGACCTATAGATCTGCAGAGCTGCACTGCACTTTCAAAACAGGCAAGAGTTTTACCTTATGTCTTCCTCAGATCCCACTTCAGAAAATGATATTCTTCGCCCTCAAATTCTTTTTCTATGTTCAACAAAATATTGTATTTTTCTATTGCATCTTCATTCTTGCTGTGTACTTTCAATAGCTGCAATATTGTATACTAGAAGTGGCTACCTGTGCCTACGGTTTGAAAGGTACATCCTGAATACTGGGAGCTATTAGGCATTATTGGAGCTTTTTTTCAGGAAAACGAAAGTAGTATGAAATTAATTAACTTTTAATACAAAGTAAACATCTGCTAAGAAAAGCACTGAAAATTAAAAGTTCAGGTTTTATTTTTGACCTTGAGGTTACAATTTGCATGTTTTCCAGAGCCACTGTAGCAATCTGAAACCACACATGCTTTGCATTTAGCCATGCCAGCAATGATGAATCTGGCTATCAGAGGGAATACTTAAAGCTGTCTGTTTGCATTAAGGCTATATTTGTCCTTCCAACTGTTGATGATAATAACAACTTATTCAAAGAGTCAATAACTCCTTAAAAAAAAAAAAATCAAAAGGAGCAACAAGTCTCATTTTTATTTATCACAAAGTATCTTCCACTCTACCTTCTCTGTTCAGGTGAAGGTAGTAGCTCCATAGTTAGGAACCTATGGCTTGAATATACATTGAACAAAATAATAGTCCCAGGGAACCAATTCAACAAAGTCAATGAGTCCTAAAACAAGTACAATACTGCATTGCAAGACCTTTAAGCACAGGCTTAAAGTTAGGCCTGTGCTTGCGCATTGTGCTTAGTGGAGAAAACAGATCTCGTAGATACCATCACCATTTTCAGAGTAAAACTCTCTTCTTCAAACCACCCTAAACTTTTTCCCATCCAGTCTGCGTGGCTGCAGTAATTGGGATTCCACAACCTCCCCTCTTTCCCTTCCAAACTGTTCCATATCAGAATACATCTTCTGTTTCAGTTCCTCTCACGGAAGGAAAGGGAATGGAGGAAAACAAAAGGGTATCTGCATAGGTGTTTTTACTTCATATATAACGAAAGACTGAGAGCAATTTTGTTTAAAATGTTTGCAGCATTAAGGACCAGTAATTTAGCAAGAACTGAAATAATTTTCTGTACTTTGGAAACAACTATTTGCTTTAAGAATGCGTGGGTGGTGTGGAGATGTCTTGACTAATGTGATTTGCAATACAACTTGATCAAATTGCAGTGACATCAGTACTGGTACAGAGTGCTAGACTATCACCCACAGAATATGAAGTCCACAGAACAGATACAGCTTGGATTATAAAGGAGAGATTCCTAGTGATTCCTGCAAATGTGTTACATCAGGAGAGATATTTTCCAGAAAGGGGACAGAGTTTCCTTCAGTTTTTCAGCTGAAGCTGTCATGAAGGATGTCAGCAAACTATTTGTGTGCTCTTTGAAGTGGGCTAGCTGCTAGTCTACAGCAAAATAAAATTCTTTCCACTAGAAACTGGAAAAAGTCAGCCAATGTCACACAAAATAAATGACCACTTGATAACTCTCTATCACTATGGAAGTGGACTGGCATCTACCTCCTTTCTTCTGCAATCTCCAATACTCCTTTCTTGTGCTTTTAACTATCAGCAGAACTTGCTGAACACACACCGTACGGGCAAATAATGAATTGAGAGGATAATAATTATCTCCATGTGGAAACCTAAGGCACCTATATACATCAGGTTACCAGGTCAAAAATTACATCTATTAAGCCAAATAAATTACTTGTGTACTGTACCTGAGGTAACCCATAAAGTAATTTACTTCTTCTGCCTTTATGTCAATCTGTGTTAATTTAGATAATGATAATTGATGATTTGCCACATCAAATGACTGAAATAAATCCATAAAGTTTTATCCTATCAATCGGCCCTTCTCAATTAAAGAAAGAACAGCATTAATCATTGTAAGTCAAGCTTCCTTAGGAGAGCTTCTCTATGTACCATTGAACTGATAAGAAGGATCAAGAGGTCACCGTCTGAAATCTACCTGGAGCTCTCAATAGAGCTGTTACCACTATTGCACGAACTGATAACATAGACTGTATGGTTTCATTCCAGCCTGCACACTGCAAACATATCTCACTAATACAATAACCTTGGCTTATTTCCATATGGTGGGTAATTGCCCTGTACTAAGAGATAAATTAAAAAGATTAACCAAAGTACTAACTACAATAAAAGCAGCTAATTTGAGATTTTCAGCTCTATATTATCTTCTCTTTATTGAAATTGAACTTAAAAATCCTCCCTCTGCTTCAACTAATGATAAAACTTTAGATAAAGATAGGTTTCTTTATTCTCTATTGGTTGACAAATAACAATTTATCCTCTAATTATGCAGCTCAAATAGCATTTTCCGTGAGGACTGCAATTCCACACTTGCATACGGATCTTAGCCTGTCTAAGCGAAGGACTGTCCCCACAGCAGTAGTTGTCAGTCTCCTGCAGCTTAGAGGACAGAGAAGCTGTCAGCATATCAAAAAAGGCAGAAAAAATTCCTGGTGTCATGTGGAAAGAGGGAAGAAGAAGAACAAACCCATAAACACTCTGGAGTTTACAGAGCTTTTGCCACTATCTATAAGCCTTTCAAAGTATATTGAAAAGCTATAATTAAACAATAATAAAAACTCCTTCAGTTAATCAACAACTCATTAAATCCTCTTCAAGCTATCTGTCCCCTCTGCCTCGCTCCCTAAATAAACAGCACATGTTGATGGTCAACAGATTCAGGCTCTTTTGGTCCTGGGAGGTGGAGAGAATTCCAAAACTGGGTTTGAAACCCAAACCTTGCACTACCAGCCACCTGGCCAGGCCCTTTCACACCCCAGTGTCCCCCTAACTGTAGGCTGTTAGTCCCCCATTACAATTCAGAGCATGGGAAAGACAGAAAGTGAGAGAAACGTAAAGGTATGCAGGGTGTATGCTCTTTGCAGGAAGGGGGCTTTAGAAGGAGTCTATGCAGTTGCATCTCTTTGAAATCCAAAACACAGATTCATAACATGCTATCTTGATAAACATTGCAATTAGCATTCCTCACTACCATTCATGGAATCGTAAGCTGAAGATGAAGATAAATGCTCTCCTCCTCGGTTGGCACAGCCTGGAAGTACTGGGAAAGGTTTTATGTTCATCGCAAGAAGCCTTTAGCATCACACTGTAGCTTTCCCTTTTTGTATACAAAAGTGGCACAAACGGCTTTTTGCCTGAATTGTGTTTATTCTGCCAAACAGTCTGTACAAAAAGACATATCTATGTCTTACTCCTCTCTGTGCTCAAAGCTGGCTTAAAATGGACCAGCTGCAGATCCACAGCTACATTACTGTGGTGCTGTGCCCAGGCTAACACATCTGCCCACTCAACAGGTCTCATTATCTGGGTCACAGTGCCAGGCTATCACAGCTCTGTAACTTCTGGACTTGATCTTATTCATGTCTGAACAACTTCAAATTCAGGCAGTGATCTCATATCTTTCTCCATCTGCCCATTCTGTCCACACCAGCTCTGTTCGAAACAGTATTTTCAAGCTCCTTCTTAAAACAGTTTTTTTACTCTCTTCGCCTGCCCGCCTCTCTTCAGAAACTGTCCAAAAAACCCACCACTGTAAGGGTTAGGAATCTTCCTCTCATCTCCAAATGCCATTTATCCATCACAAATTTATACTCTTTTCTTCTTAGGTAAAATTTGCCTTTCTGAGTTCAAAGAGCCCTTGTCCTCCTTGGTGCTTAAACTGATTGGTGTAGTTACAGGAAATAATCACCTCCCCTCCTAGCCTTTGGTCTACTAGGCTAAATAAATCAAACTCTTTTGCAATAATTTTCTGTGAAGGACTTTCCATTCCTCAACAACCTATAAGCTCTTCTCTCTATCTGTTCCAGAAGAAATTCATCTTTCTTGAACAGGAGGGACCAAAACCAGACACGTTTTCTAGAAGAATCCTCACCAGTGTTGTACACAATAGCACCAATGCTTCCTTATTTCTACTGGAAGTATGACAGGTCTGCTCATATATCCTGGGATATAATTTGATATTTCCATCACCTTTTCATGTTTGTTCAGAACCCTTTGTTTCACAAAACTGCATTTTAAATCTCAGTATGTTCACGCACAACATTTCTGATCCCTTTTAATTCCAAGCAAAGACAAACTTAATCAGAAAAAGTTCAGATCTACATCTAGGCACAAATACCTTGGAATCTGAGTATGTTCAAACATTGTGTTTAACTGGTTCTATCTTTTCTTTGGTGCAAACAAAAAAAAATATTCCTACTGGGGTTCTGACATTTTCACTTCTTGTCGAATCTGCATTGATGCAAAAATTCAAAGCAATTGAATAGCACAACTGCACTGAATGTTTTCCAAACCAGCTTCTAAACCCAGTTCTTTTTCGGAAACAGCCAAACAGTCAAGAGGAGGAGAATGTTCTCCATCCCCCTGGACTGGTTTACCCATTCTTAATCACTCTGATGCTCTTTCTGAGTAAATCAAATACAAGAGCATTTTGTTCTCAGAACTCCCTTCGTGCAATCCTCCTACAATGCATGACATACTGCAAAACCAATGTGGTTTGTCAGCCAGGATCTGACACCAGTCTTGGTCTCTCTTCTCTCTAGTGGCTCTTGAAATTCAACAAGATGATTCAAGTGCTGCTGGAAGGAGGGAGGGTATAGTGATGCCATCCAAACTGCATTCCAGATAATTGCTGAAGAACCCACAGCAAATGACACCAAATAATCTCTTCATTACAAGCTTTAACCAGGTCCTCTCTGGAACATGATTAAGTTCAATCTTTATTAAACAGACACTGCCAGGTATTTTATATTACTTTGTACGTTTTTTTCCTCTGGATATCTTAAGACATTTCCTCTGCTGTGGAATTGAATTTGATTTTGAGCCAGGTTTTCAATCAAGGTAAATCTGTGCAGCTCTACTGAAGTCAGTTCACATCACCTGAAGAGCTTTCCTTCAGCAGATTTTTTTTTATCCCAGTTGTTTGTTTAACACAGAAAACAAACTCTTAATACTATTTATTTTTGTATCTTAGGTCAAATCCAGGATACTAGCAGCAAACTATATAAGTTCATTCAAGCTTCTCTCCTGACAGCTTGGTTGCATTTGGAAAAACTAAAGGAAAAACATATGTATTAAAAAAACATACAAGGCCTGCTTACAAGTTCCTTATTATTAGTTAAAATGCTCTGTTAAAAAATGCCAAGATTTCATTTTCAAATTCAATTTTTAAATTCAGCAGCATTTAAATGTTTTTTTCCTCCCAAATAGAATGGGAAAAGCGTTAGGCAATAAGAGTCCTGCTTTGTCAGATCAAGATGGGCCAAGTGATGTATATGTGGTTAGGGACATGGTGTAACTTGTTGAACAGTAACTTAGGGAAGCCAACTGCTATTTTCAGTTCCACCAATGACATGCTTCGTAACTCTGAATAAATTCCTTTATTTCTTGTGTCTCAATTTATCTGTCTACAAGATGACAATAATGATTCAGACTTCGCATGGCACTTTGAAATTCAGAAATGAAAAATGCAATCTAAATGCTAGGTATTAACATGTGATTTTTTTTCATGTAGAATGTAGGACAGTTCTTAATGGTTGTAAAAAAAATTGCACTGAAATTTTGGAGATTATATTTTCACAGTGTCCCTATCAGACTTTAACTCAGATCCTCCCCAAGTCTCCTTTCAGCTCTGCTATATTTTGCAGAGTATCTTCTGTATTGATTTGTCTTTGCTTAGGTGGGTGGAATTTTTTTCAGAATGAGAGATTTTCCAGGTGTTCTGTACATTAACAAATGGCCTTTGAAGCAATGCAATATAATTTCAGCTATATTAATTCGATCTACTTGTTATCCTTGAAACAGTTTTTGACTTTGCAGAAACCAGCCTTTGCATCTAATGTAACAAGTACTGTAAATTGCCCTTAAGTGCTCAAAAATTATCTTCAGACTGTATCTGGCATCCATTTGTCACATAAAGGCAGCAAGTATAAGGCTTTTATCAGCAACATCCAACATTTGTATCTGAAAGCCAGTGAAGAACTGCCAAATGGCAACAAATTTTGTTTGAATCCAACCTAAGTAAGATTCGAAATAGAAGACAATGAAAAATATTGTAGCCAGTTAACACTCTAGCAAGCTACATAGTTCCCTTTACAAGTATGGCAAGGCATATCTCCTTTAATTGGTCAATAATTTTATCTACCATTTGGAGTATATATATCACACTTGGATGATGAGCCTCTACTTCTTATGAAATTAGTTTACAGCGCATTACAATCCTGCCACGTTAAGGCCAGACCACAGTTCTTCTCTAATACAGTGAACTAGCTAAACAGACACATACCTGCGTTCTTACAATGTCAGAATAATCCTAGTGCTTTCTACCTTTAAGTACAGGTGCCATTAGTCTCATTTTCTAAACATAAAACCATAGTACTTGATTTTAAGCACTTACAACTGAACGAAATAATTACTTAAAAGTCTGATTTTCAAGGCACATGAACTGTAGCTCCCACTGAAGACAATTATGGTCAAAGGTGTTCAGGCTTAGATCATTAACAGTATTGAGGCACATAAGTCTTATTTGGTCTCTTCGTTTTTCAATTTCCTCAGTTTGCAGATAACTAAATAGGTGCTAGAAGCCACTGCATGTATGAAATGAATGGAGAGGCAGGTTCCTTCCTCACCTTCAAAATACATACTCTTTCTAAACTGCCACGGCACCAATAATCCCTATGACATTTGAGACATGCATAGGAAAGCCTCCTAGTTCTTTTTTAAGGGTCTACCAAGGTCCGTTCCTCTAGATTAGAATGAAAATGCTTTCTGTATATGGTTCTCACTGTCACTATCTGTCTCCTAAATTCAGCTTGTTTCTTATTCTTGGTTCTCACTAACTTTCTTCAAAGAAAGTTAGGACAGAATTTGATCTCCACCTTTCACATGCAAAATAATTTGGAGATGTGAGGTATTACATTGTTTGCCTTTTAGAGGACTTCCTTTCATTAGAAGGCACTGAAAACCCTTTGAAAGAAAAAGATCTTTTCCTTCACCTTAAATTTGACAGGGCAAGTAAAGATCTTAATTTGTGGGTAGGCAAAGCAGGAGGTAAGACTCTCTGGTTCATTGAATGAACTTCATGTAATCACATCAGAAGCCTGTATAGAAGCAGAATTAACCAGGAATGGTTCTTTAGACAAACCCCTTGAAACTAAGCAGTTATTTGAAAAATTGCATTTATGCCAGTTTCACTGTGATACAAATTCACTAGCTTCTCTAGCACTACTTTCAGACCACTGCCATAGTGAGAAAAGAACCAAACACAACGTTCTCATTGCCAGCTCATAAGCAACATGAATTCAGCCTGGGGTTTCTGAAATCACTTCCGTGCCACATATCCCTCCATTCTTTCTCTGCCTCATTTGCTGAACAAATGAAAAAAATCACTTTCCGTGAAAAAGCAGCAGTAATGAAATTATAGCTGTGAAGGTAACCTTAGCCCACTCCGACTCCAGTACACAGCAGACTGCTAGCTGCTGTCCCAGAGAGCTGCACTCTGTGGTGGCCCAGCAGCAACCTCATTAACTTTGGCTTCCTATAGGACTAGGACACCATTCTGTCTCACCTGGGCCTTCCTTGCATGTGTCTGGGGCTGCTTTTCTCCCTCTCCTATTGGGTATTAAACTGATGATGACATTTCATTCAATGATTATATAAGGTCACATGCATTTTTAGCCTTATAATTAATATTTTTTTTTTTAATAAAAAAGAAAGATGTAAAAAAAAAAAAAGGAAAAGAAAATTCTCCCTCAATGCTCCAGTGCATTCTTTAACCAAGCAACACATAGTATAAGGGCCGTACACTGTATAGAATAATGTTGTCTCCATCATGTTTCAAGGATAAAGCTGGAAGAAGAGTAATGAGAATAAGGAATCAAGAGGCTTGGCTCAATCAGGGTTTCTGGTTTCTGTTGCCAGTTACAAAAGAACGTGCTGACTAATTAGCAAGAAGACACGGATTGGGGATCCAGACTCTGTTTTCAGCGTCCCTGCTTCTTTGTCATGTTGTCTCTGTGCTGCTGGTAAAAGGGATAACAATACTTCCCTCCCCTCCCGAGGAGTGTCAAGAGGATCAAGTAGCCCCAGAGCTGCAGCCAAAAGGCTACGCTGCACTTCCTTCGTCCTCTCTCCCGCCAGCTTCCACGTGCACTGAAGCACAAACATGCCTAGCTCTAAACCCTGTCCTTTCCTTAAAACTGAGGGAATGCAGGGAAGGGTCCCCAACATGTCCTGTTTACACAGGTTTCAGTGTATGAAATGAATGAATGAACTGCTGGAGATTGGCTCTGGGAACCATTCCCCATCTCTGCCAGCATGTAGAGAAGAGGATGAGCTAGGCACAGCAGAAAGAGTACAAACATGTATTACAATCAAAGACAGAGTTCAGGCTTGAGTCATGTCCTGCTCTCGATTTCAGACTCTCGCCAGAGTCCGGAGAGACTGCTTTTCAGAACTGAGAACCAGCTCTCAGAGGGGACGAGTAACAGCAGCGATATCAGGAGCAGGGAGCTGAGGTGACTGTTTTCTATTTTCTCAGGACCAAGAGGGAAAAGAACAAAACAGGAATGAAGGATTTTACCAGGGAGGAGAAAGGGCAATGTAGGCAGCCAACACCCATCTGCTACAAAATGACCAGAAAGGCAAGACAGAAGAAAAAAATCCTACAAAAAGATACTACGTTGTCAGCAGGAAAGGACTGCTGCAGAGGGGATCAGCAAAACAGCCTTATTCTTAAGGCCCAGGGATTTTAAATTTTAGAGGGATTAAGCAGACATGTGATACTGGTGCAGGAGTATCATGTCCAGTTCATGCTAAATGTGTGTGAGTCTTAATACTGCTTTCATTGTCTTGATACTATTTATGACAGGAGCTCTGTAAGAAAGATATCTAATACGCGCGGCATACATATGGTCCCCATCCTAAACCCAAAACAGGACAGGCTTCTGCTCAAGGGTGGCATCCCCCTCTAAGAGCAGCCTGCATTAGAGATCTGGCATACCACAATACCACATTGTCATTCCCATGCTGTTCGTCCCTCCAGTCATTATGAGAAAAACAGTAATGCACGGTAAATGAGGAAGGGCTAAAGGGCTAAATGTTCCTCAGCACTTTCAGGCAATTATTAGGGTATTATGTACCCAGCTTCCCTACTTGAAATGTCTCTGTCTATCTTTGGGACTCCAATAAACCACATCATACCCTAAGGATGTTTAACTTCCTCTACATACTGCCTCTTTTTGCTAAGCCAGCCAAATGTCAGGTTGGCCCGTTTTCAGCACGTGACAGTCCAAATTCGGACATAACTGGCCAAGTTGAAGCAACGTATATGCCACGCTTTGCAAAGATGATGATTAGAACTTAAGGAAACGTAAGTCAAGTCATCTTAAATCAAAGAAATGGGGTAAGACACAACCTATGCTATAGAAGTAAAAGTTAAAAAAATATTATTTTGAGCATATCTTGGAAAAAGTCTGGGACACATTCATGATGGCATGATATTCCTCAAGGGTGTTTTCTTAAAGGATATGCAGACTGGCGCTAGCCACAAAGCAGCAGGCTGAGAAGGACTACAAGAGGGAGCAATAGAAATTTGGAACAAGAAAGGAGGATGGTCTAAAGCAGTCATGTGCTAGGAGGCTGAAAACAAATCAGCTCACAAAACTAGCATAGGCTGTTATGCAACAGTGCACAAGATGCACAAGCACCCTCAGATCTGGTCATCAGTATCAGCAGCAAAGGCAGGAAAGAACCTTTAGGCATCAAATGCAGCATCTGTTATACAATTGCTTTCTGTGTGTTACCTTAGGAGAAGATTGGAAATACAAATATGTCTTATTTATTTATTTTAAATTGTATAAAGGAAGCCTATTTGTAAAGGAATGAAGTGTAATTTCACTACCCTTGAGCATAATTACTTAATTTCCTTGAGCGTTTTCAGATGTGGTCAAGAGGCTCCTGACTCTTTTCTACCTATCGGCTGATACATTGCACTGCAACTCTGCTACTGTTTTCAAAAGCATGGTAGGATTCAGTCTTAAAATGTATCTATTTACGCTTACTGTCTCCTACAATCAGCAAGGTACCCTCATGGCAGACAAGGTATGGTTCTGCGGTACGCTGCATTCACTCTCTTGTTCTCCCCACAAAATGTCTCCTCAGCAACACTGAGAACCTCTTTGACCACATACACTTCTGCTCAACAAAAAAATCCATCCACATCCTTAGTGTATTTCTTTCCCTGACATATTTTCATTTTGCATAGTTTGTCAGGTTCCTCTGTGTCTCCAGCTGTCATTCAGACTTCAGAAAGCTGCTGGGACTGAGACGGGAACACAGAAACATATTTCACCTAAGTTTAGATCCAAAACTGGCACAAAGGGGACAAGAAGAGGTCAAATAGTGTTTCACTGCTAGGCTGCTGGCCGCCTGCGGATCCAGAGCAGGAGCAAATGAAAGTAAATCATGTCTGCTGATGGTTCAGGACCCTTTTGACATGAGTTTTGTGGATATGGATCTGATTTTCAGGGACACAATCAATGCAGCAAAACCAACAAACACATACTGTTATTCTACAAGCACCCTAAAAGCAAGGAGAAATAGTCTTTTGGGGAATACCTCAACAGCAAATACAAGGAATGACTGCATAACAGCGGTTCCCTTTCTGGCCATATAGGTGAGCTCTCCAAGTCAGCGTAAACATGTGTGGGGATCTTAAACTACCATCACTGTATACATATGCTGTAAATAAAAAGAGGAAGCTGGCAGACAGGCTGTCAATTTAGCACTGTACCCATATTCAATCAACTAAATTAAACAATAATTCAGCACTTTACCCAGGTTCACCAACACACTACATATATCCAAACTAATGTGCCCATATTAAAATTCCTCTGAAGGCTCTAGCTAAAGGGCTAGTTTCCCTTTAGCTCAAGTCAAAGGTATGATGAGAAAACGTACAGGTTTTTATTACCAATTATGAGGGTATTCATGCAGCGCTGCTTAAATATTATCTTCTAAAACTGATGAAGAGCAATGTAAGGGGGAGTTCTTCAGAAAGCAGAAGACCAAACAATTAAAGCTCTTAATTACAAGGCAATACCCAAGAACTTCAAGATCATACCCAGACCAAACTCTGTCCTTTATACCAATATTCATCCCTTAAAAAAAGAAGTCTACACATCATAATTCTCTATCATGTTTTTAAAGAATTTTAAGAACATTTCATGCACCAGTTAGTTCAAAGATCTGTGATACATTAAAAGTTCAAAGCTGCAGTTTCTCTCTTTCCTTTTATACATCATTTTAAGAAGCAAAAGTTAAGAGAAGGAAAAGTTGTGTGCAATTTAATATGCCTCTTCTCCCAAGGTTTGTACTTGTTGCTCTTATCCCAAGATTGTTGTGGAAAATTATTTAACACAGAGGAGAAAAAACAGCATATACTCTACTGATTGTGCTGAAACATAGATAGATCACGTTTGAAAGAATATGGGAAAATACAAACCAAGAATGCTATGTCCACAGAGGAGCACAGGTCAAGTACCCCCAGCCACCTGCAGCTGCCCCCAGTTAGCTACCATCTTGTATCTAGACAGCATCATAGTCGGTGCGCTACCATTGCCGAGAGAGAACATGAGCAGGTGGTGCAGTACTACCTCTAATTCATCATCTTAACCAGTGACATATAAAAAGCAGTGAAACATAAAGTGCTATTAGACCTGAAAAGCTGCCATAATTGCAGTAGCGCTGCTAACTAACCGTTCAGCCCTATGTTCTGAGTAATTAGGGCAATGGTTTATGACCAGCACTTGGTGGCATTAGTAAAATGTAACAGGAGATTGAGCATGACGGGTGGGCTGGTAAAGAGGAGGAGGAGCTGTAAATTACAGCTTCAAGGAATCACCTGTTAAAAACCATGTGTCCTTCTTTATCAAAAAGGAAAAAGTTCCCCATATCCAATGGGTAAGGAGAGAGGATTCAAGACAATGGCAAGATGTTGGTCTTTTGCAAGAATGCTTTTGACTTTTTTTTTTCCCCCCTGTTTCACAGACGGATTATGTGACTTTGCTCTGACAAGTCAGCAAGAGAAAGAAAAGTCTAGCAGACAGGCTTTTGCGAGATAAATTCTGTGTGCTTAAATGATTTGAGAAACATGTTTGCTACTTCCTGTTAGGATAAAAAGGCTGATGCTGTAAGTCACCTACACTGCAGCTCTGTACGCAGCAGGAGGAGACTGTGGGAGTTCAGCTGATGCAAGGAAAGAAACACCACGGAGGGAGGAGAAGCCTTTGCTTCATGCCCTCAAGTGCTAGGCTTACAACAGTGAAGATTCTGCAGAAGATGCAAGAGATGGAAATGCATGATTATTATTTTTCAGAGCCATTAAGAAATCTACTCTGAACTCCAGCACAACTCAACCTAACTGCCTTGTTTCAATTCCTACTTGAAGTCCAATAGCTATGTCTGAACTAGAGTATTCCTTTTTTTTTTTTAAAAAAAAAAAAATTCTTTCAGTGGGGTTGGGAGGGGATTTTTGACTGAAAATTGCCAGCAGTGATGACTTTCCCACACTGTAGAAAACTGTTCTATTATTAATTCATCCCTATTATTTAAAATGTGCAGACTATTTCTAGTCTATATTTGTCTAGCTTAAACTTCGAGCCCCGCAATAATGTCACACTTTCACTTTTAAAAATTTAAAAGCTCTCTATTATTAAATTGTTGTTTACTATTGTAGGTAACTGTAGATTGTGATCGTCACCCCTCCACCTTCTCTTTTTCAGGTGGATACCTTTCATCTCTCATTAAAGGGCAAATTTTCCATTCCTTTTAACAATTATCATATTTAAGAATGAACCCCCTCTAATATAATAGCAGCTGTAAGCATAAGAAATGGATCGCAGTCACACTCATGCCAAAACCAGATATATTTATTCCTACTTGATACTCTCCTGTTTACATATCTGGGGAGTGATTTAGTCCTTCGGCCACAACATTATCCTGAGAGCTCGTATTCATCTGAGTAACACAATGTCTTTTGCAAAAATCACTGCTTCCTAAGATACTCTATAAGGATGCCCTACATTCTTTGTTTTAAAAATGATGCATTTCAAAACAGCCCTTTTAAAATGCATCTTGCTCAGCTGCTCAGCTCAATTTACAATACAACTCAGTCTAACAGTGACATTTTGTCTCTGAATGTTTGGACTACCCTCTGTTTGAGCCATTCAATGCCAGGTGGTCTGTGAAAAGGACTTGCAAGACACCATTTCCCTATACATATACATATGTTTTCTTCTCCAAACAGCTGCTTAAGGCACAACTGTACACCCTTATTCTTTCAGTGGATGCTGCAATACAGGTAGCAGTGGCATCGTGAAGAGGAGAGAAAATAAGCCAACTCTGTTGGATAAGGCATAAAGAAAGGGTCATGCTGGGAGACTGGCTCAGCAGAAGGGAGCTGGCATATGTGACATACGAGGGAAGCAGGAATGACCCTTCTCCACATTTCAGATAACCCACCAGTGGGGCTCGGTGCCTCCCTACATCTGACACAGCAAGCTCTGAGACTGTCATTGCTGTCCCAGGGTCTGCATAGAGGGTACACGGCAAGGGGGTGTTAATGGGGAGAAATACATCTGACTGCCATGGAGGGAGAAGCAATGGGACTGAAAACCTTTATTTTCCTGAGAGGAAACTGATTTTTCATGGAGAAAAATCTAAATTAACAATCCTTTCCACCTTTGATTTTGGCAACAAAGTCAGCAGATTCTGAAGAGGAAAAGCAGAGGCATTTTCCTGCTGAAGAAAATATCCTTTTCTTATGGGGAGTAGAAGCTTCTACAGCCTCATCCCACCTGCCACACAGTGGTGCATGCCACATAACCGCATGCCTGGGGAAGCTGGCAAAGGTAATGACATTTCCTCTGAACCCTTGAAGGTGGGTAAAGAAAAAGGGCACTCAGTCCTTCCTCCGTTCTCTTTGAGCTGTCACAGCGATGTGCTGCACCCATAAAACAAGGCAGGGGCTGCTGAGGAATTCACAGCTCTGAGGGAGCTCATTTCCATCCTCCAAGAGTCAGACGCCTACAAGAAATATTGTGGTGAGCACAATGGCAAGACCGGAGAGGGAAAAAGTGTGTTTCTGGATTTACAGCCATTTATTCTGAGCCAACCGACAGCATCCCAAGTGGGAGGGTGAGGAACACAGGGTGTAAAATTAGTCTGCATCTAAATAAGAGACGTGGGTTTGGATCCCCCACACACCCCTTGCTCTGTTTAAACAGCCCAGCGCTGCCTGCAAACAAAGCCTAAGAAGATTATGTTCTGTGAGGATAATCTCAGCTTTCTAGTGCTGTCTTGGCTTCAGAAATACAGCATTCCAGTTTTCTTCCAGGGTCATTTCAATTCCTTTCCTATCAGCTCCTATACGCTTCTCCAGCTACTCCCTGATTTCTGGGGTGTAATGTTTTTAATGTTATAATTATCAAGGCTCCTCGGATTTTCCTGCCATTCAGGCTTGAGCGGGACAGATTCCCCACCCGAAGGTAATAGGATTAGCCAGTGAGCAACTTTCTCAGTGATCCAGGTACCCCTCAGAGAGCAGTAGAGCAGCATTCCCTGCGTGCGTGGGGAGCCAGCAGCCCGGAGCGCCTTGATGCCCACCCAAACGCATTATCCCCTCTGAGCATTAAATTATGCAGAAAATATTCCAGCAGCTCAAATATTGAGCAAGTGGTAATGATGTTGTCACTTTGGCAGAATGTGTAAATATCTGTGCAGATGGATAGCATTTGCAAAGAAGATGAGCGAGATGAGAGAGGACCCCTTTTATCTGCCCTGCACAGCTCCTGTGCCAGCAGGGGGGCTGGCTGCTGGCTGCCAGCCAGGGGACAGATGCTCCCATCCTGGCACACCCTTTCCCACTCACAGGCAGACCCCCTTGCCTGCCCTGTTGCAAGAATGAAGGGCAGTGCAAAGCAGTCTGCCTGGCAGGCACTGTGTGCTGAGTTCAAACATGCTGAAGCCCAAAGAGCGGCATCTGTTTATGCTGGGCTTGAATTTGGCTCCATGCCTGCCAGAAGACTGGAGAACATGCCATGTAGGGCTTTGGCCTGCTTTATGCAGGCTGGATCCATAGGTAAATGAATGTCAGGGCTATTTCACACGTTTGAATACACTGTGCATAATGTGCCTCGGCTACAGATATTGTGGCTATATTTTGGGGTACGTGTTGCCTCATTTACATCTATCAGTTGTATATAGAACATAAGCACAGCTATTAAGAGAACTGATAAATATGTGGGAAGAATGACTGAGAAAGCAAGCAACACAAGAACCAAGAGCAGAAAAAACTCTAAGAGCTGCAGCCCTCTCCTAAGGCAGGGTCTGGGGCACCTGGGAGCCCACTGCACAGGACAGGTGCAAATCTCTTGACTTCCCTGTGCCAAGACCACAGGATGGATCTTGTCCAACTCCTGCATGTCATGACCACATTAAATAGCCTGTGAATGCACCTTCTTCTTCCTCTGGTCTAAGGTAGGCTAGTCTACATTGTACTTGGTCTTATTGTGTTAACCTTTAGTCTTTTATTTGAGCTGTGAACATGGAAATTTGGCACTGACATGAAAGCAACACGCCAAATAACCAACATCCCATAAATAATGCAGTAACTGTAATTGTTCTTTGTGGCACCAAGTCCTGCAGTGTTGACACCGAACAAATCCCTTTGACTTCTATGGATGTTTGGCCTGAATATGGATTGACTGAATCAGCCTGCATACCACAGGCTGCAGAGGAAGTGGAGTGATAGAGGAAAAAAATGAACATGAACTAATGTCAAGTTCACCCTCAGGCTTAAGAAAGATTGAAAACAGCCAGTGCAGTGCCTCACTCCATCTTACCCCATTGATTTGGAAGTGCTGCATCAACATTTCCCAGAGTCTTTTACATGAGAGCTCGGGGTGGGAAATCCCAATTCCCAGTAAGGCCAAACAAATGCCAAAATTAATTTAAAAAACAAATGCTGCAATAAAACCACTTATTCTAATGTAATTTCTTTTCCATTGACATGTTGCAAAGCACAGGCAGAAGCACACCTCCTACAGGAACATCTCAAGGGTGTTTTGTGAGATTTCTCTCATTACCAACAAAAATGGCCGAGAAACTATCTAGGTGTTACAGAGTATAATTTCTTAAAACATGTTAGAAATCTCTGATGGATGCAATACAGTCTCTGTAGTCAAGACCTTTCAATTCAAAGTACTCCATCAGGATATACACACAGCACAACTGATCACAGCCTTCCTGAGGTGGCAGATAGTAGCTACACAGTACAAAGGAGTGAAAAAGAGATGAAATATTGAGACGCTTCTGAAAGGCTGTTAGAATACTTAATGCCCTTTCAGATCACATAGTTGCCCTGGGTGTTAAGACACAGATACAGTAAACCCCCCAAGGCCCAGCTCCTGCTGGAAATCCAAGGTGCCAGATGAGGAGCCAGCCAAACCACTCCTGTCTCTAAATGCCCTGAGGTTTCCTGATGCACGAGCTCCTAGTGGCTGGATGCCTCTGCCATGGATCAGGTCCTCAGTGTGAGCCTTTCATTCTCTTCCCACAGCAATCAGGCTTTATAGCCTCATGCCAGATATAAGAAAAAGGATCGGCGTTGTGAAGTCTGACATCACTTGGTGATATAAGACATGAGCATGTGCGTATGTGTATGTAATTCTCTGTGTGTGTATACATGCAGACGCACACCCTCATCAGCCTGTGTTTGCTGAGAATTGTGACGCTCCAAGCCCCACAGCCACACCATCAAAGGAACACCACCCCAGCCAAGCAAGGAAACAGGTACTAAAATGACAGCCACTTTGCATTTTGTATGAGGTTTGTCTCCTACATGTCTCTGTACCTCCACAAAGCCCTCTCATCACTGCTTCAAAGTCCATCTTGTTTCTCTCAGCTGATTAGGAAGTTTCATTCTTGCCTGTCTCCCCACCTCTCTGCCTGTCCCTGTGCCCTTGGCGTCAGTGTGTCCCGACAGCAGAGTCTCTATGGTGCTCTCCTATTACACTGTCTTTCCCAAACACCCCTACCACCACTAACTTCTTCATGCTGTCAGTCACCCACAACTACTTCTGCTCCTGCACCATCCACTCCAGGCAGACAGGAAAGTCAATTTTTGTCAGGCTCACTGTTCCCCCCCAGCCCAAAAGGAAGAAGCACGCGCTAGGCCCTGGGGAGCTTCCATGCTCCCAAGTCCATGTTTGTACCCTAACTCTGTCCCAAATCCAAACTAGGGCAAGAACTGGGTACATGTCAACCCTCCCACTTAACACCCTAGTTTTCATGAATGGAAAACCTGGAAAAATGAGAGGGTGAGGAGGTGCCACATGATCTCATCCTGGTAAAAGATCGAGATGACTGGGAGACCAAGAATTCACGGGGCAGTACAGTATAAATGCAGAGGTAAATTTAGCTATGGCCTGACAGTCTTGCTTTCCTGCTTGTAAACAGAGATAATCGCACTTCCCTAATTCATCACGAGTATTGAGAATAAACATAAAAATTCTTGAGGCACATCATAGCATAAGAACACAACTCACAGAGGCACGAAAGATCTACAGAGGCCACGGCAAAGCTTTGCTTAGCTTACAGAGGACATACTCATGGAAGGCTGATTGCTTCCTAAATGGAACAAAACCACCTTAAAGCCATAAAACCTCCAGAGTACACCTAACGGTACTGGACAACCCCTCCCCTTCCTTTCACAAGCTCTTCTGACCTCTCTTTTTTCCTCTACCAGTCATCCTAACACAACCCAACAGCTGAGTTTGAGTAAATACTCTTGTGTACTTTACTAATGCCAGTTCAACAAATCCATCATTTCACTAGACTTCCTTAAGGCATGCACAGCTCAGCCTCTTCCTTTCATCCCAGAATCCAAGGTTTAGATGACCCTCTGTAGCTAGACAGCGTGAAAGCCATGGGTATACATCAAAGAACTCAGGAGCAGAATAAGCATCAGGAACTAAAACCAACTGACCTCTTCTTAGTCTCTGAGCTTGGCCCCTTTGTTTTCCAAGCCTTTGATGGACCAGTAAATCACTCTTCACTCCAATCACATTGAGACTTGCAGGTTCCTATGCCAAACTCTTCTTTCAAATAAAACTATCCAGGGGGTCAAAACAAAGAAGTGTGTGGTTGTTCTTCAGGAAGGACAAGTCAGATAACATGGTAATTTTATTTAGGTTCTCTTCGTAAAGGATTGCTAATGCTGTAGCAAATGATGGCTTCTAATCTATGCAGCACTGCAGCCTCACAGCAAAGGAGAAGTCTTAGTGAGCAAGTTGAATCCTTTTGGCAGGTTTATTCACTCATAAGGAATTCCTTTCATTATTTAGTACAAATAAAGATATACCTTCATGAAAGGCTTCTCATGCTGCTCACATTCATATCTGATAGCTGAACAGAGAGCTAGAGCCCTTTGCCTGTTCCACACCAGTGTGCAAGAGAGGTTCTCTTGTGAGACCGCTGATTTTTCAGAAGAACGTTGGGTTTTCATGCTGAATTGGACTGATGGTCCATCACATCTTGCCTTCTGCCTCTGAACTCCACTGAGGGAGTGAAAAGAGCTTGCAGCATGCTTGGCTCATCCAGTGAAGCCAGGTGTCACAGGGAGAGACTCCTTCCTGACCTCTACAGTGATTAGATAATGACTTGAAGCATGCGATTTTATTATCCCTCTGTTAGAGCCCGAATGTGCCTCTGAGTCACTGTCCATGAGGGCAGGGAGCGAACTGGGACTGTAAACAGGATTTCTGACTCTCTCTACTTTAATTCTACCCAGGATTATAGGGAAGCAGTAGAGACCCTATATATACCCTTCCTCTGCCCAGCCCTGTTCTCCTCTTACAGGAGCACTAGCCTGCTACCATTGTTCTCCTCTTACAGGAGCACTCTCTGCCCAGCCCTGTTCTCCTCTTACAGGAGCACTAGCCTGCTACCATGATCACAGCCGCCAAAAGGTTTGGAGCTGGGCTTCGAGAAAGACAGGGAAGAGTTACTGCATCTCTTCTCCTGCTCCATGAAGAAGGCTGCACACAATCCAGGGTCTTACACCAGCAACTTGTTACTATTTTGAGCAAATGTATGAACTGGGTCCTGCTGCCCAGTGGCAATAGATGGTATAAAGATGTAGGGTTTGTTCACAGTGCAAAATGATATTTCTTTTCACATCTCTGCCGTGTGTTACTGGCTGGCCCTTCGGTCCCATATTATTGAAGACTGTGAGAACTAGATGCTGATCATTTGCTGTCTGATCCTTCACAGTCCTTGCACTAAAAGTTAAGTAGTCTTCTCTAACTCATCTGTCCTCAAAGCTAAATAATCTTCCTTTTCAGTATCTCCCCCACTTATAAACTTCAACAGTCAGTGCATCTTTTTTCCCTAGATTTTGCCAGTGCTAGGAAAACCCAAAGCAGAAGTGTGTGCTCTGATTATGTCCAAGCCAGAAACTGCAAGTGCAGAATTTGCTCGGGGAAACCACTGCAAAATAAACAGATGAGTAAGATACTCAACATTTTGCAAGCCTATAAAAAGCTGGGCTGGAACAGAGTGGGCAGGAACTAAAGGGCTGAGTGCCAATCAGGATAGCTGAGGGATCTGTTAATTTATCCCCCAAATATTTCCTCCTCCCTTAGGTTGTAACTAATAACACAAACTCCCATCTAATGCCACTAATGCTATTATGCTGGAAAGCCCAGACCTGAGGAGGGAAAAGGCAGTGTGGCAGCAGATGCCAGCAATCAGCCAAGATCAGAAGCAGAGCATGTCTCCTGGCTATATGTATGAGATAAATGTTGACTTCATTTCCATCTGCATCCCCCATACTCTGCTCCCCTGAACTCTCCCAGTGCCTCCTCTTCCAAAACTCTGCTCTGTTCATGTTGAAATGATAATTTTTAATTTATTCTGCTTTTCTGGTTGCTGTGCTAACCCAGGGCTTGTGCTGCTTGGTGTCTAAGCAGCTTGTCCTGGGGATACGGTTAAACCTGCCTTTGATCAGCATTTAATCCTTCAAGGTGCTCAGGGGGCTGCAGTTTAGTTTCTATGTGAAAGCAATTAGAAAAGATGGAAAGGAAGGAACAGGACTCTCACTCTTCTTCTCCCTCCAACCCTCCCTTCCCTCCAAAAGAAACATTTATCATGTACTGGGATGGTTGTTACAGCGGGAGGAGAAGCTGCTCCATGGGCCTGGCCCAGATCTGATGAATGTGAGAAGTAGGAACACTGGCCACCAGGAGCCTAATCTGCCTATCTCCACAGGTAGCCCAAAGATCTGGGTTATTTTGTTCCTCAGCTAAATATAAGCTGCTTGTTAAGGAGAGAAGCTTATCCTCCCCTCCCTTTCCTCAAGCCTCCATCAGGGAGGACAAGTAGAGGTAGCATTTTTAACAGATGGAAGCCAAGTTCTTCAAGGGAGTCTTTCAAAGTAAATAAATAAAAAGTAACTTGTAGTTCCTACACACAGCTAAATATGTATGTCTAGATAAAGCCCTAACTGTGGGGTACAGCCATCTGCAGGGATGCAGAAGCTGCAGATGGAAAACAAGGGGAGGAGCTGGGGAAGAATTTGAGAAGGCAAGACTAGACTGGATGAAGAAAGGCAACTGATGCCAAACTTCCCAGAGAAAGCTACTTAGAACAGGATTCTGTTAATGCTCTGGAACAGCATCTTTAGGAAAACTCCACACCTAAAATCACTTAAAACTAAGTGGTGTGAGGTCCACATCAATGTATTGCCACTGCACAGGACTTCCCCAATAGGGAAAATGCACCATCCATTTTAGCAGTTTACAAGAACTTGGCACTTCCAAATCAAAGAGCAGCACAGTGCCCCCTTGTCCCACATATTTTTGGTCTCAGACTTAAAACGTAGAGGCCACAAAATGGTATTTCTTGACCTCTCTGTACGCAGAGCTGCTTCATCACAATTATCTGGCACACACTTTTTTGCTATTAGCTAGATCCTGTCAGCCAAGCTCTTGGTGTCACAGAAATGAGATACAATACAGCTTCTCTATCTACCTAAGGTACTTCTAGAGTGCTGATCAATGTAGTTATCTAGGAAATGTATCATCAGGATATTAAAGTTGGTTATCATTGCCCAAGTGCTGTGGTGGGTTACTCAGTTTGAGATTAAAGGTATAAATCTAAAAATAGATGGAACCATAACAGGAGGACTTTGCCACTGCTACTACTTACATATGGCTCAGTCTAGTAAACCTGGGACATGCTATAGCTCCTGGATTCCACTTGTTCTGAAACAGAATGGTTCTGTGCACCTGGATGAAGTGCTGCTTTTCTTTTGGCCTCAGTAATCTTACGATACTTAGTTTCCTTATGAAACTCAATTTTCAGTGAAATGGAATTAAAGATATTGTCCTATTTTGGTAGGATAGTTTTAGCTGGCTCTAGACATGTAAACAGCTGTAAAATTGCAAATAATAATTTATCTCATTTGCACTTGCTTACGGTTACACAGTTGTAACTCTTTGTATGCTCTTATGTATTTCTGCTCTGTAACTGGAGACGAGAATTAGGATTTTAACCTGCCACTTGTCGCATAATAAAGTACGAGTCACTCACCTCTTGTATCCAGAAAAAAATTCTAGTAACCATACATAATTTTGAAGTACCAAATAAACTTCACTGCTTGACCTAAGTCTCGCAAATCTTCATACCATGACACCACACTAAAGGACTGCCAGTTGAATGAGTAGCAAAGAAGTGAAAATCCCTTAGCAGTTAAATATGCGACTTGTTCAAATACCACACAGGAGAAACATTTTTCATCTGGTATGGAAAATAATTTAGAAACATATCAGCCCCATTTAGACATATGCTAAACTCTGTGAAACACCCCTTTTTATCACATTTAAAACACGTGGGAAATACTGATGATACAGGGTTAAACTGGTCTCTAGCAGAATTAAAGCAGATTCCAGGGGTGACCCTGCAGATAGGAGCTGCCTGCCATCCGCTACACCCTGCTCCATAGCTCAGAGCTGCCTCGGGGCAGGCGAGGAGCAGCCCCTTCCTTCCCTCTTCTGCTGCTCCAAGCCCTGCAGCCTTACAAGGACTCTTGCTTTCTCATCTCTTGTTCTGCTCTGCAGCCCTAAAGAAAACGCTGCCTGTGCTCTCCCTCCCCTGCAAATACACAGACCATTAACTTTGCTACAGAAAAAAATACTGTTACCCTAGGTGTGCTAGCAGAAAAGTAACTAAGAGGCACTTGAAAGAAAGAGTTAAATCAATTACAAAAACATGTCCCAACCCCCCTTACCTGAGCTTCAGCTTTCCTTACCCATTTTTTTCCTTCTCAGGCTTTTTCAATATAGAAAAAATTGTGTTAAAAAAAAAAAAAAAAGCCAGCTAGGTCAGCAGGAGCTACATGCTGATTAGAAAAGTTTTGCTTTGGGGAGTGCAGGTTTGGGGGCAGGAGGAAATGAAGCAAATAAATGGTATTAATCCTTTAACCTTTTTAGCTACTACATTAAAAAGTTGGCAGTGTTATCTTCTAATCCCAAAGCCCAAGTGCAGCGTATTATTCAGCAGACTGCATTCCCACACTTCACACCTCCCTAAAAGCTTTCCCACATGTGTGCCAGTTTTACCAGCTACCTGGAGGACTAAAAGAGAACTTGCTCGCTAATTCTCAACCTTAGAGCAATCCTGCTCTGTTCCTTGAATGGCAGGGTGAATAGGGCACTATCTTTAGAAAGCCTTTGCTTGTTCAGTTACACCACCTTGCTTTGCTATTAGCCCTGAGCCCAAACCACACTACTTAGTAGAAGCATCAAAAGCATTCAGTGGTGGTCTAATTCTGCTCTCCCTGCTTTGCCCTGAGGTGTGAATGCCTCTGCTGTGGACCCTGAAAGCTGATGAGCAGTGCACAAAAGCATGATGAAACAGCGCAGGCCAAGACATGAAGAAAAAGTCAGTATCCAAGTAAGCCTGCAGGAAGAATTTAAGGAGTCAGGATACAAATAACAGAATTAGGACATAGCCAGAAATGAGGATTAACACTAGACAATGTCAGTGACAATGAGTGATGAGGATTCCCAGTTGCATGTCTAATACCAAAAATATCTCCACAAGTAACAACCTGCCCCCAAGCCCCAAGAAGAGTGAGCTCAGTGCTGAAATGCCAGAACTGCCATTTCAGATGAAATCTAGGCCCATATAGTCCAGTATGTGCCTATGACAGTAGCCAGTGTCACACCCTGCGGTGAAAGGACAGCAAACACTGCTGTAAGAGGGAACTGATACAGTAGAACAACTAATGTAGTTGGAATAAACAGGCAAGAGTTCAGACACAAAACCTTTTTCAGGTTAAAAAACTAGTCTGTTATAGTCCAGTTGTATCAGTTGATTTACTAACCTTGCTTCATTTACACACTAGCACTATTATAGCCACAACAAGAATATTAACTACAATTTGCTCTAGTAAGTTTTGGGAAGATGTGCTCCTGTACCTCCTAGGTCTCATCCTCATTTCTAGGGGTAAGCCTTGAAACAGCAGGTTTCTTACTAGCAGTGAAAGACCTGTCATGCTGCCTTGTCAATGGCCCCTCTGCGGCACAGCCTCCCCAACACCATGCTGAACCATCTTCTTGGTCCTACGTCAGAGAGATAAGGAAACACCACTCAGTTAAAAGTAGAATTTGACAGATTTAGTATAATTAATATTGATGTTTAACAATTCTAGATCCCCTGCTTCTTTGCAAGTTCATCCACAAATGCAATATTTCTCCAGGTCTGCAGGGAACATGATACCTGTCCTTTGATCTCGTCCTCTTTCGAGTTACAAAGTAAGATTTCATATTAAGATCTGGGGGGATGGACAAACTGCTTGGAGTTTTGGTGTAGCATTACAATGTACTGAATGTACTATTTTTCCAGATCACAGCTTCCCTTGGATTCTGTCATGGAAAGGCTGACACACCGGACAGACCAGGGAAGAAATTAGATCATATGCAATCTGTCACTCTCTCTCTTTTTTCCTAAGACACCTGAAGCAGATAAAAATCAGAGAGAGGGTGTCAGATCCCCACAGGGTATAAACTGGCATAGCTCTGCTACAGTCACTGAGTAGAATGAGTCAATATATTGATACCTACTGAGAAGTTATCCTGTGTATCTTAAAATATTAACACCAGAATCAACATGAAGTAAAAGGGAAAGGGGCTTTCACCTCATCTGTTCAGATCTCCAGCCTAATGAACGTATGACTTCCCTAACATACACACTTGATAAAATGAGCCTGGCTGAGTCAGAGAGGCACTGCAGCACCCCTCTGCCCCTGCCAATCACTCTCCTCCTCCCAAACACCCACTTTCCGCCCCAGAATACGCCTTGCTCTGCTGCCACGCTCCTGTGGCAGGCAAAAAGTCCCCTGCGCCAGAAGAAGAAACAAAAATAATAGCCTAAGCAGGCTTCTAAAAATCAATTCTCTACCTGCAACTTTTTATTTACAAGTAAAATGGTCCACATTCTGCTATTACTGATATCAGCGTAAACCTGGAAGTTTGCTGTTAAAGACAGCAGAACAGAACTAGGATCAGAACCAGTACCCTCCTGTTGTATCTGAATTTACAGCATATTTTGGCGGTATGTAACGTGTGGTCTCACTTCTTCTTGTGCACATTGTACTAGATCATGAACACATTATTTAACCTTTCTAATTATTTCTAATTGTTTCTGATTCTGACTAAGATCAGAACTTTTCTTCATTAACTGCTGTATCAGCATTACCCTCTGTGAGGCCAATCCATAGCTCCTTGCTTAGACAGAAGTGTCCAAAAATCGGATTTAGAGGAAACCACAGTCAAGTGGTACTTTGCCTGGCTGTTAGATGATGAGAACAATCCTATGGTATTTACACATATAACAGCTGAGAAACAGACAGTGCTGGGTATCTGTGGAGGTACCTTATACCACTTTTTGTACAGCACTCTCTCTCCTAACTGCAGGAGCCAGTTAAAAAGACAATTTCCGTGCTCTGAAAGGCTGGGGTTTGCAGCCTGGAATGGAGGATGAAGAACAGCAGCAGCGCTGTCCTCCTCGGATCCCAACACAAACCATACAGCATAGGCAGGACCTCTGCATTTCCCTCCACTGTGGAGTGCAGCTTTCCAAATTTGCTCCATTAGATGCAGTATTTGGCCTCATAATCTCCCCCCAGCACTGGCAGACACCAACCAGACTGGAGAAACTTTGGGAATTCTCAGCTGTGTCATACACAGCAAAAGAAATAATCCAAAGGATTGGACTCCCCTGAAAATCTCTGGCATGGATGTGGTTATTTCTAAAAACAAAGTGGACTGTGGTCAACAGCCTTTGGAGACTTCTGCTGGGTTGGGAAAGTTTAATAAGCAGACATGCTGGGCAAAGGATTAAAATGCTTCCATATTACATGTCAGGAATAAACACAAGGTGATTCAACTCAATCCACTCAATGCCTTCTTGTTCCTGTCACACCTGTAAATGCTACTGACCATCACCTAGAGACGGGCTTCTCTAGGATAAGCATTTTTACCATCCAAGGGAGGTTCCTCACAGTTAGATCTGAAGGACCACCCTGTCCCTCCTCCCCTCCCAGCCTCTGCTTCCTTTGGCAGCATTCTGGTGCAGATTTTCTTAGATAATACAGTTGCTTTAATGTTTTCAAACTTAAGACTTCTTAATTCGAAAAATGGTCTTTTAAAAACTGCAACATTTTACTTTTCAACATTTTTCATTTTTGAAACATTTAAAATGCTAATCCTTTTATCAAAAATGTTATTGGAACTGTTATCGAAACGGTTATAACTGTAGTAAACCCCCTTAGAACATGAAAAACAAATCCATTTTGAATGCTGTGAAACAGAAAAAGCATCAAAACCTCTATATTGAAAGGGTAAGTTGAAAAATATTTTCCAGCCCAGCTCTTCAGAAAGGCAGGCAGTTAACCCACTCCTTGCTGCACTCCTTCCCTCTCCTCTCTTCTCTGCAAATGCAAGCACTGAAATGAGGCTGAATGTCCCTTTCAATGCGGACGCAACAAAGACTGAATTTTCCGCAGCCTACCTACCCACAAACCTACCAACCAGTGTTTCTAGGGGGCTAGCTATTCACATGCCCACCATTTCATGTACAAATTATGAACTATACAGCTTAAGGACACTCTGAATGGACTGCTTTACTGGGCCACACTGTGCAGGAAGAGACACAGAATGCTAAGCGGTCCTGACCACATGCATACAACCACTGCTGCTGCATGCACACATCAGTGGTAACTGCTTGGGTCTCTCCCCAGAGCTATTTAAACTGTAGAAAGTAAGCCCAATGAATAGGAATTAGGGACCCTACTTGTCTTTTACCTCTAAAATGCCAGTGCTAGTGAATACCTGTACGGAAAATCAACAACAACAACATAAAGGGAGAAAGTAAAACCTTTCTTGAGACGAATTAAGATCTTTTAAAAGTGTAATGTAATGGTGCACAGCTGTCACAAAAGCCACTGCATGCTGCACACTCTCCCTCTTGTTTAAATGCTCTCTGGGAGCACAGCCTTATAGAGGTTCAGTGTAACAACTAAAAGGGTTGTCATGTTTAATGGAGCCAATGATGGCTAAATCTCAGTCCCCGGTTAATCATTTGCTCTTGCCAGCACGGTAAAGCTGAGCATCCCAAATCTCCAGGACAGTCGTGTTAATGGAATAAGCAAAAAAGTCAAGTGAGATGCTATCTGAGCCTGCCTGATGAGATTGCATTTTGCAGACAACCCTGGCTTATCTTAGATGATGAACTATCAGGGATAAACAGTCTGTTTCCCCAAGACCTTGACTTGCAGGTGGTAGGGGAATACGAATAACATCTAGGCAGCTCAATATAGATTAAATGAGGAACTGGATAAGATCATGGTGTTAATGAATATCCACTTCAAAAATATCCCCAAATACCTAGTCCAATAACCACGCAATGCAAAGGATTAAGCTTCTGGTATATATTATTTTAGGACAGGTAAATTAAGGGTAAAATCAAGGACTCCATTCTAAATGTAATGTGTATATGCAGACATATATCATTCTTTCCATGTGTACACTTACAATAATACTTGACTTTTACATAATCAAAAACTATTATGTATCTCAAAATGCTTTACAAAGCTGGGTCACTATCGTAATTCCCACACATAGGAGGAAACTGCAGTAAGTAGTTCGCATAATTTGGCTAAGATTATAAAATCAGAAAACGGAAGATCCAGAAACAGATTCTCAGACCCTGCTCTCCTCCAGATTCACAAACACAGAGCGATGTACCAATGATGTTAGCAAGAAATAGTTTGGTAAGAAAGACATAGACAGAAATCTTGCAAAATTAAGACAAAATGTTGTCCAACATGTCTGTGATCTTATCAAAATTATATATTCCATTTGATAACTGCCACTGAGAAACAAATTTTAAAACATCTAATTTAGGTATGCAAATCCATAATGTGCAGAGACATGCAATGATTATTCATTTATGCAAATGTGACTGTATTATATTTGCCTGAACAAGGTACTGTACTGTATTGCATTAACATATCATATTGTTTATCCTAAACAATGTATTACCTAAACAGTGACTTGTTTGGGCTTTAAATTTACCTAGCTTTAAACACCAAAAAAACATGGTATGGCACCTAGCAGTAAAGGTGGGATTGAGCCACAGTTCAGGCTTGCTCCAATAGCAGGTTACAGACTGGAATTTCTTGGTGCAGAATTAGTGCGGAAGTTCACAATGAAATATTTTCATAACAGAATCAACGATACTTTAAGAAATCCACAACCACAGCCTGGCTTGGAAAAACCTACAGGACTTTTGTTTTGGAACAAACGGGGTTTGTTCCACGGTGGCGGTTAAAATAATACCATGACCTTATTACTGATGTATGATACTGCTCCATCGTCTTTGAATGCTTTTTCTCAGAATCCCACTGATACCAATTTCAATTTAAAAATTCCTCTTCAATTAAGATCCCAGCTACAGAGTCATAATACCACAAACATCTGGTTTTAAGGCTAAAAACTTGGGAAGATAGCATGGTTTAGAATATTCGCTTCCAGAGTCCCAGTCACCTACAGCTAAGATCCATAAATATTTCTCATTCCTCCTGCTGTTCAAGCCACACTGTATCAAGTAAGGGAGAAATAACAGCAACTATTTTGGGAGCCTTCTAAATGGATTAATGCTCATGTAACCCGGGCTTTCAGAACAGTTCTAATGGCATAAATGTGCGTTTTTGTCTGCATTTGTGTCCAAATCTTTTTATGACTAGCATTGGTTGAGAATTTTCCACTGAAAGGTAATTCATCAGAAGTAAACTATTTATAGGAATTGTTCTATATTTGGTTTTAAACAAGTTTAGACATTTAACAATAAGGTTTCAAGTTTCATTAAAAAGATGTTTTGTTTGGAAAGCTTAATAAATAAATACTTAATGAAGTTAAAAAATGTCAAAGATTCAAACTCTTGTAATGATGTTGTTATACCCATGATGATCAAAGGATATAAATAAGCAAGATTTGCCCTTAGTAGACCAACCCATATAAGGATAAAATACAAAATATAAGGAACATAAACCCTATTCAGATCTAAAAGTGTAACAGCAGCTTTCAAAGCTACATGCAGGTTTAGACTAATAGCTCTGAATTCAACATGTTACCTAATAAATTAGTCAATTTGAGGGAACAGGTTACTGCTACCTGTAGATCCATGGGGAGTGGTACTAGCAATAGTAACATGCTCTCTCCCTCAGTGGGACAGAGAGAGAACTAATTATTGCCTATAGGATGTGAAGGAATTCACAGGCAGCAGGATGTAAGAAGAAATACAACGTACTGTAAATCAGTTTTGCTATACTGAGCCCTTGATTTTGAGAGTCTAACAGTTACAAATTTTAGTTTCTAAGATCTTCCTTTGAAACTGTTTTGAAGGACTCCCTTGAGGATCAGGGCTGATAGGTTAGAGTGGTTATTTGTAAAAAATGTTCTCCCACTGTTAACCGGGTGTTTCTATTTACTGTCTGTGTGAGTTCACCATGGCACACGGCAGGTTTCTGGTCTCACCAGCTTCCGTTTCATGAGGGCCTTTGCAGCACTGGATGACTTTGCAGCATTGGTCCATATTCTGGACCACGCATGTGTTAAATCCAAGGCTTTGGACAGTTTTATTGTGAGTGACTTTTTACCATCATGACTACAGAAACGAGGCCATCTGTGGCTTGGTTTCATTGGATTAATTTTGTTTCTGGTGATGAATTCGGCAAGGTTGTTGCAGAAGTAGTCCAAGGGCTACAGGCATTTTAGGGAAGGAATGTGTTTTGGGAAAACATATTTTAATGATGTTATTTTTTCCTATAAAAGTTTAATGGTTTTCTGTTTAAGTTCCTGCATATGGTGTTAGGTCATAAGCAAGTGTATACAATGGGTGTGTTTGTGCACAGAGAAAGGGTTGTTATTATCATTGTTTTGCATCAGGTGCTTGGATGTTTCACATAAAGATATGACCTATCTCCCTTGAACAGTAGCTGTTGAAAGAAGATACTTGGACTGACCCTCTCTGAATTCCTTGGGATAGTCAGCTCAACATTTTCAACATTTTGGGATTTTGTCCCATATCATAGATGGAAAAAAAGAAATCTTGAATAAACTAGATGGGACAGCTCTTCATTCTCTGTACCCTACCCTACTTACATCATAGGTTACTACAACAGAGGGAAGTCCTTTCTGCCCAGGCCATAAGTTCCCTCGCATCTCTTTTCTGCTGCTGAGTCTGACAACTGCTAGACAAATACAAGAGATCAATAGAGATTTTCATCCAGGGTTGGCACAATGTACATGAATGCTCTGCACACTACCACAGCCAAGGCTGAAACTGGAATCCACGGGTCAGAGCTACTTCTTTAGACATGCAGGTACAGACTGTGCCAGCAAGGGATCTGACGTGACCTCTAGCCAGCTGGGAGCGCGGTGCCAGCACAACAGACTTTGTCTTGACGCCAAATGTCTTCTGGTTTGTAATGGCGAAAGTAAGATCAGGCTGGTTATGCCTCCCAAGCCTCTAGGAAATAAGCAAGTATTTCAACTTCCCATTACCACCTGGGAGTTTAGAGTATGCAGAGGTGAAGCTCTGATTTGTCTAGAGCTATAGCAGAAGGCAGGGTCAAAACAGGACCCATATCCAGGAGTTGTTGCTTCCATATTCCTTGCTTAGACCACTCTGCCTCTTCCCCTGTGGGATATTCTTATCTGAAAGCTGCTCTTTGGGAGGCTTACATTAGTTTAGATGAAAACACTGAATAGAAGGGACTTACTTCCATGCACCGTAGACTGTAACTGAAACACTGTGAATACATGGCAGCTGCTGTTCAAAAGTGGACACAACAGGCTTAATGTCTATGCAGTTCGGAGGCAGAAGAGAAAACATTTCTGGCAGCATTTAGTATGGCTGAGGCTGTTTTTACTACATCCAAATGCACACAAATCCAGCTTTTCTGCAAAGCAATGCGTAGTTTCTCTCTCACACATACACATCGTATTTCCAGTCCTCAGAAGTCCCTGATGAGGGTTACTATTAGGAAGAGAAAGAGGTATGGCTGCCATATGCACATATTTCCCCAAATATGTCTTATTCTTCTACCTGGAAATTCCGTCTGAGGAAACTGGAGGGTTGCGTACATGCGTCTGGCATTTCTGGACATCCAGTTTTCCAGTGCTTATGCACAGGTCAATGCTATAATGCATGTGCAGTCAGCCAAATATTCCAGGAAGACCCGATGCACATGCACCGTATCAACAATCTGCCCACAAACAGTAAATCGTAAGTATTTGAGACACATTAGTCTTGAGGTACATGAATGGATCAATCATGACAGTCAGCGCTTCTTGGTAGTGTCAGCCTAACTATGCATGTGCCTCTTTCCCCTGTGCATATATTTCCGTGAGCAGATCCTAGACAGAAACACAGTCATGCCACCAAGTAAAAGCAATGTGAAAGGTGCAGTGGACCGGACATCACCAGTGCCAGGTTGTACTGTCAGGTTTGACTTTGTGCACAGCTGCATTCAGGCAGCCTAAAATCTATTAACCTCCGAAGCCTATTAATTAGGCACCCTGATGGCCTGGAGTTAAGTGACAGAAAGCAGTAAACCCAGGGACTTCAGCAGAACTCCTGCTGTTTAAATGTGGCGACAGTTTCTGACTCAGCAAACTGCTTTCCCTCTCCATGTCCCATTTTCTCATCTTAGAACAAGAAATACAAAAACTGGTTGCTTGCCCCCTATCAGTGCTGTGATGCTTTAAGAAGCTACATAAAATGCTTTGAGATAGCAATGTAAAAATAGCTAAGCAAAAAGTTAGCATAAGAAACAGACTTATTAATAAAGAATGGCATGTGAAATTACTGTAACTAGGATAAAACTGCAATGAGTCTGCTTCTCAGTTCTTTACAGCATAAGATGACCACCATTTGTGAGGTCAAGGAAAAAAACCACAGCCCTCCCTTGGGATATACAATTAAACATATCAAAGAGGTTATTTGGATCCATCTGTAGCAACTGGCACTGGCCACAGCCAGAGACAGAATACCAGACCAGATGGACCAATGTGTATGGAAATTCTTATCATCTTCTGTGATTAATTTCTTCCTTCAGGTTGGATATGTCTCTTCTAATTGTATATCAACATCTAACCAAAATTGGTGCTGACGTATCATTGATTGTTCTGTGAGTTTACCTGCAGCTCAGCATTCTGGGACAGTTTAGTCTCTTGCTTACCTCAACTCTAATACAGGATTTCTTTATCAGTGAATTTCTACATTCACTCATACGTTTTCCAAGCCTTGTCCTCAGAGATTACTGACAGAATCCATGACTCAACTGTAATTTGAGCCAAAAATCTTTTTGAGTTCCTGGATCTTTGCTACTGTAAGACTGTAGCTACAAGACTGCAGACTATAAGACTCCAAATGATTTTCTAATAGTACAGTCTTGTCCGTGAATTTATAGAGCCTAGGTTTGCATGGCGGGATCCTAAAACCTTCCCACAAATTCTTTTGGAATGACTGCACTGTTTTTCTGTGACTCATTCCGAGACATGCAGAGCAAGGAGGATGTAAACAGCAAAGATAACAGAAATCTTGTCTTTTACAAGAGCCATCCACTGCATTTTTGGTTTTTTGTTTGATGATAATATAAGTAATAATTATTATTTAATTTTATAATTATTTTATTTATAAATAATTTATTTTATAAATAATTAGAAACCATTAGCACTGCACCAGAAAATGATGACATTGCATTTTCATATCACATCAGGGACTTTGTTGCCATATTTTAAACTTCTTGACTAACTAGGACTTGTGTAAACACGGTCAAGTTCAGCTACATGATGGCCAGGGACTGAATCAGCTTCTCTAGAAGGTGCCCTTGAATCCAGGAACCCAGAAAGGTTATAGAAAAGGGTTGCTGTAGAATGGTTGCTCAGGCTGTGAAATGGGAAAAAAGAAGAAACAAAGAGCTCCCGCAGATATGACTGCTTTGTCTTTATTCAGTATTCAGAGGGAAACAGTCTCCAGACACAGCCCCTAGCCCCTTCTTGAATCTGAACTCAGCTTCCCTATGGACATGAATTACACATAATCCTAAAGCTCAGCAGAAACTTAAAAACCAGATACTGCTTCTGAAGAGAAGCAAGCTTCCCTGAGGAGAAATACTACACATATCCCTATGTACACACCCAGGGGTGCCCAGACAAAAATGCCCACTATTCAGACACTGCATTTGAACAAACTGCTCCTCTTTGCCTCCTGTTGTGTAACAGGGGAGCACAGGCAGGGCAAGCACACACCCCCAGGCACCACTGCAGACTGCAGTACAGCCCAGCCTTTACCTGGGCCTGTCCCAGTGACCTTCTTAGTAATACAAACAAAGCATTGCATAGCTCCTCCCATGCTGAGCAGCAGCAGAATCCACCCTTTCTCCCTCCATAGAAAATAATTTTTTTAAAAAGTGCCTTGACTCTTTAGACTGGTAGGTAATAAGCTAAATGTATTAAAGTCTTGTTCTAGATATTGGCAGTAAGATTCCAAGAAACACAGGCAATGGGAAAAAAAAAAAAAAAAA
>NW_008795405.1:4305990-4316796 GCF_000699145.1 Aptenodytes forsteri | reverse complement strand
CAACGGTAAAAAAAAAAAAAAAAAAGCTAAATGGGTGTTTCAGTCATCACAGTAACTGGATTTGTAAAAACATACGGAATACTTTGCAGTCTAGGTCCAAGGTCAAAACAGTGTGTGGCTAAAAGACCACTGTAAATTGAACATCAGCAGCATGGGGCTCCGGTGGGCAAGTTGCAGACCCTACAGCCTTCTGCAGAGCACCCTGAACCTCCTCAGCTCAGAACAAGAGAAGCCAACACGGCAGCCCTGCTGCTGAGCTCTGATACTGCTCCTTCCTTTCCTATTTCTTTAATGCATTTTTCCCTCCAGCTTCAAATTGTCCACGTCTTTTTGTTGAGAACTACTTGGATCTTTAACAGTTCTTCTGATAATCCTTGCCTCCTTTACTTCTGATCAAAAAGAAAGAATGGGAATTGTACCCTTGACTGATTTACACTTGAGCTTAATTTCCATCTCCCTCCTCTTCTCTCCTTCCCTTCTTCTTTCTCTCGCTAGCTGAAATCACCTCGATAATTTTGTTCACAATTTTTGGTAAAATGAATTGATTGAACAGCTGCAGACAAAATCTAACTTATGACAGAAGCAGAAGACAGTAAACAGGGACACTGAAAGTAGAGGCTGGGGTGATGTGGTCAGCTCTTTGGATCACTGGTGTAAAACATCCCCCCAGATTTCTGGAACCAGCGAAGAGAAATGCATGTCCATAATGCTCCTTGAAGCAGTAAATGAAACCGTCACCAGCAGCAGAGAATCACTCACTCTCAGAAGAAATGACTGAAACAAAACACTGCATTTAACCATGCAGCCCAGGAATTCCCCATTTTTCTGACACTGTATTCTTGGGACGAGGATCAATATTTCTTTGCAGAACTGGCTGCATAAAAAGGCACCAATCCTTCTCAGGGCATTACAGGGATGAATTCCCAGGACTTCATCCAAAGACAGTACCAGGAGCCATAGCGCTGTGATGGTCCCTAAATTCAAAGGACCAAATATTCTGGCTGAAGTTCAAAAATATCTTTCCAGTATGTTGGGAAAGAACAATAACAATATAGTGCTTTTCCTTTCAGATGGGTTATGTCAGGATCTAAAGAGATTTTAAATACTCATCACATTTCTGCACTACAGCATTGGGAAACTGAAACACCTGGCAATGTATGATGTGCCTCTAAAATTCACCATCCAGTATGTCAAGGTAAGCCAGTGGCAGAGCTAGGGAAAAAGTTTGGGGGTTCTTGTCCTCAGTCCTGCTCAGTGCTGCTGCTGAGGAAAAACCTCTTCAGCATTGCCTCTTGCCAAGTGGGATATGGCTTCATTGACATCAATGGCAAAAATTCTCACCAGGGAATGCACAAAAGGCTCAAGTTTTCACCATTTCTGTAAATCAGCTATCAAGTATTAATTAGTCTAGTAGGGGAGGCTGCTCATTTTGCCAGTGTGTATTTTCCTAATGACTGGGCCAGGAAAAGTAGCCTGAGGCTATGGCTTGTTAAGTAGAAACCAACCCGCCTGGAATACAATTACCTGAAATGAAATAAGCTTAGATATACGCTACTGGCATTCATCTGAGCAGAATTTGCCACCCTGATCTTTGGTTACAAGACACATTCCTTTTTTCCTAAGACCACACACATCAATTCTGGAGGACAGGCACCCCCATCACCTTACTCTGTTCCAGGCTACTGCAAGCCTGGCGTGCTCATAGTGCCTAGTGTCAGAAACACGAGTAACCAGGTAAAGGGATGCTTGCAGGGCACAGACTTTTTTTTCTCCAGATTCTCCATAGAAAAAAAAAAGTTTGAAAAGACAAAAGTAAGAATTCTCTGCTCTGTTTCTCTTCTTCAAGCCTGTATAAGGTGCTGAATACATTTCTCAAGGAAAATTAATTTCTTTGCCTTTTCCTTGCCTCTAATGAACTGCCTCTGAATGCATGAGGGCACAGGAAGGAGAGCAGACTCCATGGCGAGATAATAAAAAACGAAAAAGCATTCAACGCCATCAGTATCTTGCAAACCTACACTGAAGGATATATGCCGGACTGCAGACAGGGGAGCAAGATCAGGGAAACTTGGAATAGCTTCGGCATTCATTACTTAACTGCAAAGAAAAGATGATATTGGGGGAACAGGGGGTCCTCCTGCAATCCTACAGAGAGGTTACGGAAGCAGATGACTAGATGTAGGCCACATAAACTTAAGATTTCTCTAAGTCCTGTCCAGGCCACCAGCATTCTTAAACACTGCACTCAGTGGACATCAGTGAATGACAAACTCTTCTGTGAAAGCCAGGACATCATAATTATCAGTAGCATAATCAGAATGTGAGAAAAGCTAAGATGGGCTACCATTACACAAGTAAATCAAGAAGAACAAACAAGGGAAAGAGGAAAATGCCAGTTTTTTACCTACTGTTTCCACTTTCACCTCACCAGATACTAAAAGACCCACAGTGCTTGTAGGTCAGAAAATGTGTCTATATAACTACAAGCTCCTACAGTCTTTGGACTGAAACTGTCTCAGATGATCACCATAACTCAGGGAAGTTACAAAAGATGAAGTACAAGAAACTCAGAGGTTTTAATCCAATAAACACAGTGATTCCTGAGTGTTAACCAGTGAGAATCTTTCCAGAGTAGACAGCCAGGTGGAGACCTTGGCAGAACCCATTTTCTATGTATAGTCCAGGCAGCGTAATAACTGAATCAAAATGAATCAGGCCTTTTTTTATATTCTTTTTGTTGAAAACACTTGCATTTCTTTAACAATTTCAGGTCAATTCTTGTTTTAGTCAAACATGTTCACTTGCCCTGCAGAAGGCAAGCAGATCTCAAACCATCTTGCAACATTTGCTAGCACACGTATATGCTTAAGAAACCAGTTTTCCTGCTTGACAAAATGAGCAGTGCTGCAAGTTTTCAATTTTAATAAAACACTGGTAGACTTGGCTTCTCTAAAGCTCTGTAGGTGAGATAAGGAGAAACACTGTTAATGACCAGTGTGCTCAATAGACAGTTGTCTACTGTGTGTTCTCTCCCTTAAACACCCCGTAACTGCCTTCCCAATGCTATTTGGGAAATTTCCATACTCTGCTGCTTTGCCCTCATGCTATGGTTTGAAGCGGTGGAGGACATTTGTGCACTGAAACATCTGGTAGCTGAAACAGCAAACCTGCAGAACCAGCTAGATAGAAACATTTCCAGACATCATCCCTGTAATATCTCCACTGGCTGGGGTCATTAAGCAAACCAGCTGGAGCAAGAGCAGCAGGCTGCTGTAACTTCAGGATCCAGCCACAACAGCGAGTCATGAAAACCCTCACTGGGCAGCACAGCGGATAAGCAAGGGACCTAAGGGTTCACCCAAACATGTCCAGACAATCAGTTATTGTCATCCAGCGTGATGTTAAAGATCAAACTGTTGGAAAAAAACAAACTTCACCTCCTCTCCCCTTCCAATAATTTGATCTCCTTAATGTGGATATGCTGAATTTGTTCTAAATTCAAAACCATGTTCCAAGGATAGCATGGAGACGGATTTACTCTGCAGTTATTAAATGGAGCCTGGCCTGTTCACTAAACAGGCGAGTCAGCCTGATGGTACTCTTTTCCTGAGCCCTCTAGAGAACAAAGTGTTCCCTGATTCTTTACCATGTGGTATGCACAGAACAAGTGAAGGATTTTTTTAGCAATATCTTACATCTTTCTGATTCATTTACCCTGTCCTTTGAGCTTCTGCAGACACAAGGCCCTCTATAGACTGTGAAATACTTTCCACTTTCCTGTTCTCCATCATCAAGAATGCAAAGAGATGAAAGGTGCAAAACTAAGAGATGATAAGGTAAACCTTAGCACTGGATCAATTTAGTAATGTCCTTTATCAGCCTGCTATTCATGCTTAGCAACCACTATTGCTCACACCAACTTCATTTTCATTTTAATACACCATACAGAAAAGCAGCCTAAATATACATCCTCAGATCTAAAGCGTATAATCTGTAAACTACAGGAACAGACAGATCATTTCCATTAGTTTCTTATGTAGCAAAAACCACAATTTACACCCAAAGCATATAATTATATTCAAATTCTAAAAGACAGTGTCGGAAGTACTTTAAATTCATAGTTTGGGGAAAAGTCACCCAGGGTTATAAGCAGTTATGTTTTAACGTGCAAAACCAACATACACACAGAGCACAAGATAAGTAATTTGCGAGAGTGGCGAGGGAGCCGTGGTGAATCGCAGCCCCCTGGCTCCGGTGCTGCCTGGAATTCAGCACAGCCAGCACTCTGGCCGAAATGCTGTCCTGCTCCTTCAGAAACACCAATGCTGGCATTTGGCACTACAGCCTGTCCAGGCTTTAAAGCCAGGAGGGAAAACGCTACTGGGATCTATATCCAGAATTTGAAGGTGTCTTGCTTGTCCTTCAAGAAGAGATTGAAGCTGCTCTTTTAAGTTGCTCTGACATCTAAAGCCCAAGAGGACTACTGGGATTTCATACACTTCTGTGGCTCCCTGCCAGGGATCTCAAAGCACACAGGTGCACCAGGACTGCTCACCTCACCTAGGAGATAAATGGTTTTCTCTTCATTTCACAGATGAAGAAAAACAAGTCAGAAAGAAAGGTAGTATTTCACCAAGGTCATACAACAAATCGGAGCCACTGGTCAACAGCATGTCATCTTGTGTGCAGAGGTTACACAGAAGACTTGAAAACCACCTTTTTCTCTCTAGTCCAAGTGACCTTTCATAGTTATCAAAGCCCACCAGAACAACAGAAATGCAAAACCAAAGAAATGACTGCCAACCAGCACAGGACTGTAATCCTAGGCAACCACACAGAAAGTCGGTCTTCTTAAGGCACAGCACATGGAAATGGAGAAAATAGAAGAATGGTCATCCTGTGTACTTCCCAGACAAAACATCTGTTCCTTGTACTTAGAAGCTCCAGCAGTTTATTCAGTTACCTTCTGTACGGCAAACCATGGAACTTCCCCATGCCAGCTGGTGACTATCCTGTTCTTGTCAGTATTCCCACCTTAGATGACCTAGGTATTTTTTCTTGCTTCTACTGAGACCTGTGTAAGGAATTTGGAGCTTCCAACAGCACATTATGTAATAACCCAGTGACTATCATAACATTGTTCAAGTATGTATTTTCATGCCATGGCAAAAGAAGAGAAAGAAAGGAAAAAAACCCCACAACAAGGAGAACTGGCCAGTATCTTTAAGAAAAATGTATTCCATTTTTAAAATGTAGAAATATTATGAAAAGTACCATTCTTATTCTGCAGCATTCTGACTGCGTAGCTTGCGTCACATAACCCACTATTCTTTACAACTTCAATGCCTATACAAAGCATACAGCAGGATCCTTCATCTGTCTTTGAAATGCAGTCACCTCTGCAGTAGAATGTGGCAGTTGCTTGACAAGTCAGGGTTATATTACCCAAAAGCAGAAATGATAAAGAGAAGACGACACCTCTCTCCAGTCTAAATTGCAAAGAAAATATAAGGAGGAAGAAAGCCCTGATCTAATTCTGACTCAGGACTAGCATTCCCACTTTTGCAAAATGTGCTATGAGATACTGAACAAGCACAAGGTAGGTTTTTTAAACACATGTCTTAAGAGACTGTACCTTCAGCAGCACGGGTCTGAGCAATGTTTCAAAGAGCACAGAGACATATATTAAATCAGAATGACAGGGTTCAACAATAACATTAGGTTTCCCATGTTCCAGATCTCATAAGATCACTGAGATCTCCCAGGATCAAGTATGAGGTAACAGACTTAAGCTTCAATTTTGCAGATCAATGCAAGCTATTCCAAGTTGGGAACAGTTAATACTGTGCACAGAATGAGAAGTCAAAGCACCTGATCAGAAACTGTTCCATATAGAAGTATGCAAAGAGTAAGTCAAATAGTAACCTCGTTTTGAGGAAACAGCCTTTGTGTAGACCGGAATTTTCCTGTGTTCAACTACCAAACGCTGTGCTTTCTCAGAAGAGCTACAGAGACTCAGCACAGCGGGGGCAAAGCTCAGCTATGATCACTTGAACAAGACTACAATGGACTAGTGAGTTTGGATGCTTAGATTTCTGGATAGCCAGCCTGAGACAATTTAAGCAGACTTCACCTTTCTTTAAAAATATTAGTCATTGTTAATGTCTCTAAGGAAGGGAATGTAAACATTCAGGCATACAGAATCACTAGTCTTTGCAAAAAAATTAGGCTTCACTGTTGGTAGGAGACTAGAGGCAAGCCACAGAAAGTACAGAGACTTCTAGCTTTTCACCTTTGCAGAACTTAACTGCAACCCTAATTTCAGCTCTGAATGAAGTTAATTTTACTGGATCACCGACTGCTCTGTATAGAATGATTTTTCCCCTTTTGTTAAAGCTACCAACCCTTGCTCAAAGTAATCTCCTGATGATGGAGGAACAGGGAAGGTCCTGCTCAGTACTGGGGAACAGGCAGTGCCAAGGACTGGGAATTAGTTTTCTATTTTATAGAAAAGGCAGGATTGAAGTAACAAAGACACTTGAGATGAGGAATAGGTCACACTGGAGGAGCAGCAAGGAGTAGGACATATGTATTATAAAGAGGGTACACTGTCATAGCCGTGTGTGACAAGCTTTGACACTGGTTTGCAGAATACCTGCCTATTTTATGGAAACACTCTCTTGATTTGTCCAAGCATTCATTCTCATTTGCTAATTTTAAAAAAGACATAAGAGATGGAAATGCCTCATATAAATGACAGAACTTCTAAGAATTGACTAAGGCCTGAGAGTTACACCTACAAGATCTGGTGACTGGTCACTGCCAGTCCTCATAACAAGCCTTCACTTTTTGCTGTGACTTGTGCAACAGCCCGAGCAAGCCCAGTGCCCACAAAGTGAAAACCAAAAGAGAAACACCCCCACGCCCACCATTGCTCCCATAACTGCCCCTGCACAGCGGTACTCTGAAGGCTAGGGCAATCTGCACGAGGCATCACGTTGCCTCTGTGCACCCCTGCTCCCCATCCATTAAGGAGGGCCAGCGAAAAAACAGCTGGAGAAGAAAAGGAGAAACCAAATTAATTAATTAATCACTAAGACAAAACACGCACAAATCTCTTCATTTTATCTGTCAACCAGAGGCATGCATTATTCATCAGCTGAGGCGATGAGGACATGGAAAGAGGGGCTGCGAAGCCACTACTGCAGGTTCTGGTAAAGCAGCTGGCCCAGCAGGGTGCTAAATAGCTAAGGGGAGGCAGGAGGATTCAGCATATGTGGACTTTCAATAAACACAAACCCAACTTTGTTCCACGGTTGGATTTTCTTCCTCCCTCTGTCCCACAAGCCCTTAGTGAAACAAAGAGGAATCGTGGCTTTCCCTTCCTATTGTTCGGGGAGAAAGATTCTGCCAGTCTAGGAAGGTTTTCGCATGGAAAAAAAGATTTCTTCTGACTTGCTGAAGTCCCCTGCCTGGCCAGGCTCACTCCCCTGCTGACAGGGAGGTAAACCTGTTACAAAGACTTTCTCCTTGAGAAGATGTGCTGTGCCAAGTTTTACATTTGTAGCTTGCAGCTCAACTACCGGAAAGCAGCAGCTCGGTGATTTCAGAATTAACTCTTGTAACACCAGCATGGCAATGACTGCCAGATCTGGGCCTGGTCCCGTTCAAGTTAAGACACAAGAAGGTTTTCCACTGATTTTAAAGGAGCACCAAACACAGACTCCAAACAAGTGTTCACTGCCTGCAAGACTTTTACTTTTCCTATGTGCCAGATACTAATCCGCTTCTTCAAACAGACAGAAAACCACCAGGATGTAGAAGAAAAAAGGAAAATATGGTTAAATACAAGACTGAGCCACGGTGGTCAGTACTGCGGGACTGGGAGGCAACACAGCAGGGTGGCCAGGTTCCTGACCTGATTCCTTCCGAAACCAGTATGAATGTAGCCACCAAGTACGGCAGGAGTCAGAATGATTTTTTTATTTCCTTCTAGGAAAAAAAAAAAACCAAAATCCCAGGAAACACAGGGAGTGCACGGCCTCCCTGGGACCTGACTCCTCAACACTGTCATGGATCCAAATTCCAAGGGCCTCTGTCATGCAACAGTGAAAGTAAACACAAAAATAAATCATGCGTGTGTTTACAAGACCAGCTGTCTCTTCTAGGAAAAAAAAAAAACCAAAATCCCAGGAAACACAGGGAGTGCACGGCCTCCCTGGGACCTGACCAACCAACACTGTCATGGATCCAAATTCCAAGGGCCTCTGTCATGCAACAGTGAAAACACAAAACACAGGGAGTGCACGGCCTCCCTGGGACCTGACTCCTCAACACTGTCCAAATTCCAAATTCCAAGGGCCTCTGTCATGCAACAGTGAAAGTAAACACAAAAATAAATCATGCGTGTGTTTACAAGACCAGCTGTCTTTGTGGTCTCTTTTTCCTCTCTCTCTCTCCCCTCCCTTACTCATGGCTAAAGGGGGTTTCCATGCCAGCTTTGCTACATGGCATGATTAGGAAAGGAAAAAAAAAAAATCTCAGGCTGGCTTATGTACCAGCCTGAGCTCCCCAAGCTCTCCATTTCCCTTGATTCCTTACTGCAATGAGGACACAGAAAAAATGCCTGTCTCTCACTGAAGTTGATAACAGCTTTTGCCCAGGGCTCTTAAATGAGGCTTTGCTGGGCTTTCAGGGCAGATGGAAAAGTCATCAAGGAGAAAAGAACTATCATTTCTTGACCAGGAAACAGACTGTGGACTCTCCCGCAGACTACTGCCTGCCTTTTACATCAAGGCTAACCACTATCACATTTTGCGACATCCTTCTCTCCTTTCCTCACAAGTGACCTACGAGCCAGATTTTGCTATCCCCTTCCATCATAGGAGCACTCAGCTACAGAAACACATCTGTGCAGGACCAGAAGAAGAAGAACCAGTATCAGAAATGAGGGAAAGGACCGCTTGGAAGGAGAGGGGAAGGGAGGGGAGAGCCCTGGGACAGTTGGTTGAAATGCCGCATGACATGGCTGCAGTAGGCACTAGAAGGATGTGCTGGCAGGGCTGTGTTAGGGTTACATCGATATTGAAACCTGGAATGTCACAGATAAGTGCTCGGATAACCAGATGAGCAGTCTGAAGAGTTCAAATGGCACAGCGAGGGATGGACCTTCAATTAAGGCTATAGGTACACAAGCAGAGTTGTAGAAGGAGCTCAGTATTGCAGGTCTGAGCTGAGGCGCATTGGAGAGGGAATGGGCTCAGGAACAAAGCCAGGAGGCAGATGCTGCGGGTCACAACTGAGCACCAGCAGAGCAGGGCTGCATTAGCAGGAGGTGCTTTGGCAGAGCTGCTGGAGGGCATGGGAAGAGGGTGGCTGGAAGCACTGCAGGGCAGGTTGCCGGTGCTCTGGCAGTGCGGGAGAGGGGAGCCCAGGGCACTGCAGAATAGCACCGTGCTGCGGAGGCAAGGACTCAGGACCGAAATGGCGCTGGGCAAAACAGGTAAAGCTGGAGGCATGCAGCCAGTTTTGCAGACACAAGTGGCAGCAACCTGTCAGCCTATCAATCTCCCACTTCTACCCCAAAGTTCACATCCACCCCAAAAAGCAAGAGAAACATTCAGGCCCCACATGGGAAGGGAACCAGTGCCATGCCAGACATCAAGACCATCTGTTAAGCACCACCCATGTGAAACTCAGTTATGGGTTATTAATCATTAGCAGCAGGAGCCCTGTTATTCGCAGCAATACTCAAGGACCATGTGAGAGAGCCCCTATTGTGCTAAAGTGAGGGATATGAGGGATCAGCCAGTCCCTGCCCCAAAGGGTTTTCAACAGGAATAGCTAAAGGAAAAGCAAGCTGGGAGGGAGAAGGACAGAGCTGGGTACAATAGCAGAGACTTTAGTCGCCTTTCCAGTACATCACTACCTTTGCCTAAAAGGTGGCAGAGCAGAACTGCTGCGCGATTCACACCTTGGCCAGACCTGACCCTGACCTGCAGTCCTGCAGGGAAAGGGCCAGGCCCTGGCCTGCCTGCCTCTCCCAGCTGATGTGGCTGAAGGCAGAAGCCATGGGACACAGGACAGAGGAGAGGGGAAGGTGGAGATGAGGGGCCCACGTCAGCCAGGCCTGGGCCAACTCCTCTCAGGGTGGGCAGACTCAGGAGAGCTGGGCAAGAGGCAGTGCTCGTCCAGCTGCTGAGCATTGCTCAGCATTTCAGGAGCAGGATGCTAGCGGGTCCCCCCCCTCCCTTGGTGTCCCTCAGACTCTCTCTTCCCCTTTTGCCTTGCTGCCAGAGTGGAAACCCACTCCCTATTATATCCTGCCCCTGGGTTTCCCAGGAAGCCACTGCCAGGCACCAAGCAGGAAGCCAGCAGCAGGGGTAAGGAGACCTCGCCTTTTCCTTTGTACACCCCAAGCCACCCAACAGCTTCACCAAGGAAGGCTGCGAGCGAGCGAGCAAGCGGGCAGGGCAGAGGAGAAACCGCGGTGGGCGCCTCCCCTGAGCCCCCGGCCGGCCCTCTCGCAGCGGGTCACCCGGGAAGACCGGGGGGGCCGGCAGGGAAGATGCGCTGCTATAAGGACCATGTCAGCCACTACGACTCCACTAGGGCCGGGAGCCAAGGAGTTAGCGATCTTCTCTCGGGAGGACCCTCAGCCCCAGTGGGATGGGTGCAGGTGCCCCTCCGCCTGCCCCGAGGTGTTCAGCGCTGCCGCCTGGCATGGAGCAGCTCGAGCCCGCCGCAGCCCCGCCACTGCCCCCCCCGCCTCTGTTCCGCTGGACCCCGCCCGCTGGGGGAGATGGC
>NW_008795405.1:4304658-4305778 GCF_000699145.1 Aptenodytes forsteri | reverse complement strand
CTCAGCCCAGGGCTCTGCTCGGGGAGAGGGCAGGGGAGGGAAGGAGGGTTAATGGGGAGGGGAGCTAACGGCAGAAATATGAGGGGCTGGGAGGACCCCCCTCCCCCAGAGTCACAGCCATCGTCCCTGTTCCCTCTCTGCTGCTCCAGCTGCTCTGCAAAAAGGTTAGAAAGAAACAAGAGTGGGAACCCACCGTGTCCTCCTCGGAGGGAGACAGGGGAGCGGTAGATAGAGATAGGCACAGAGTGGTGCTTGCTGCCGTGGAAGTGATGCTCATACTGAGCCTGAGATACAGACGAGGAAGAGGAAGCAGAAGAAGCCACGTTAGAGGAACTCCACACAGAGCTGACGATACATCCCCAAAAGAGGGAGCACATCCACAGGGTCCAGGCGGGGCGGCGTCCCGGGCAAATGCTGGGGTCTATTCTCAGGTGCATGGTCAAGGCACAGGGCACCTACAGACGGGCAGTCTGAATTCCAGCCAGGGAGAGAGGATAAGGTTCATGATGCCAGGGGACCCATGCTAGCAGAAAGGAGAGTCGCTTCCGAGGCTCTAGGGTGCGCGTGTGTGTTCAAGAGCCAAAGAGACAGTATGTGTCTGTCCGAGAGAGCGTGTGCTAGGAGGGATGGGGAGGGAAGGGGGAAGGTTAGTAACCATACACAGAAGAGTAAGACGCGCCGTTTCTCAGGGCTGGATCTACTGTGCCAGGAACCCCGCGGCCGTACCGAGCCTCCAGGAGAGCGCAGGAAAGCCGCACATGTCAGCGCGAGGGTCCTGGAGCTTGCACTTGTCAGGTTCCTCCAGGATCACGGGGTCCTTGAGGACTTTTCCCTGCCTGCGATCCCTGTCTCTCACTAAGCTGAGAGGGACTACTGAAAACGAAAAAAAAAAGAAAAAAGCCAGAGACCCCAGGTAAATTTTTGATTTTTTTTATCCCAATTCCAGGGGGGTTCTGTTGCTCCTCCACTAGCAAGTGTTGCAATGCAGAACTGCTAGGCACACGCGCACACACACACAGAGATCTGGATTGTTATCCTCTTTCCACCGGATCCAGGCGACCGAGGGCTCAAGTCGATTAACCCTGCGCAGCCGGGCAGGGCAACGCCAAGTCTTCCCAGG
>NW_008795405.1:4297782-4303924 GCF_000699145.1 Aptenodytes forsteri | reverse complement strand
TGGGAGCGGAGGGGCGCAGCCGGTACTCGGCCCTCTGCCATGCCACAGGGACGGCACCACCGTCCCGCCGCGCCGCCCCGTCCTAGTGCTCGTCCTGCGGCCGCAGCTGCACAGGGGCAGAGTGAGAACCAGGAATGACTGCGCTCATTGAAACTCCAGACTGCTTTTGCAGCTACTTTTTTTTAATGCTCCTGCGACAATAGGCTAAGTCCAAACAGGTGTATTTGCACTTAATCCTCGGAGAGTGAGGACTGCAGCCAGAGTTTGCAGCCCATAAATTAATAAATAAATGGGGTAGCATTATCTAGTAATTTACTGCCTATCAATTTGCATGGCAAAAATCCCCAGGCACACTGGGGAAGCCAGGCACCAATGGTGAAGTGACTTATGCACGATCGCTCAGGGAGTCAATAAGGAGCTTTGGAAAAGGAGCCAGCCAGCCCCAGGACTCGCCTTGCGCTGCACTGCCTCCCTCTCCTTCATTTATTCATTCAAACTGGAATAAATTGTTTATGACTGTAAGTTTCCTTGTTTTCCCCTCTATATCCATGTTTGTAGGTGTGCACATACGTGTCTCAGAAACCTGCTTGACTCATTTCATAAGTATTTCCCTAACGCAGAGATGCAATGTTTTCAGTCACAGATCTCGATTTGGTACGGCACATCAGTAACTTGTAATGATCAGGCCAAGTTGCACAACTAGTGTGCAATTTATTTTCTAGTAACTTACGTTATAGTTTAAGTGATCTAAATCAGGGGCTAGAGCAGTCAGAAATACTTCAGTGTTTTGCTGGGTTTAATCAATGATTGTGGTTGGTAAAGCTGGAAAGCAAGAATATTACTTTCAAATTTATCCAACATCTGCCACCTAAGAATCTCAGAGTGCTTTAAAATCTTTTATTAATGAAGCCATTCAACAGCTTTAGGTATCACTTTGCCGTTCTGCAGATAAGGAAACAGAGGCTCAGAGGCGTTGAGCCAGTGAGTGACTGATAGACATGGGAACTGAACAGAACAGACACTGAGAGTCTCCATCCTAACCAGTACATGCCGTTTGACTGATTTGGTGGCCATTTGTTAGCCTTAAAGAGTGAATATCAGCCTTCCTTCAAACAGATCACACAGCCGGAGACAGGGGTGAGTAACCTGTGGTGCAGGTGCCTGCTGGCTGGCAGATTTGCAGGGCCACGCACAGGGCACAGAGCAGTTTATTTCTGTGCAAGACAACGGTTCCTGGCCCTGAGTTTTGTTAAAGAAACCGGAGTTGCTGCCATATGTGTGGCAGGATACCCAGAAGGATCCTGTCTTCGAGAGGAAGCCTCCCCATGCTCCTAATTGTACTTGGGAGAAGAGGGGGAATATAAGCTGGCATATCACTTTTGAAAGGCTGCCGACCCATGAGGATGCTGTTGGCATCCACCTTGAATCCCTCACCACAGAAGTCCTGACTTTCACCCAGTTCACAGACAAAGTACTCTGAAATATTTGTTGTGTAGTTAAACTGTAGGGGGCTTGATTTAGGGGAAAGGGGGAAGGATGTGTATTAAATATTCAACACTGAATAGTTTATTTGTAAAATACAGGAAATCTGTTCTGAATAAATTTCAGACCCAACTAGTTATCAAGAATGCAACAAAGATCTGCCTCCCATCATTTTACTTTCTTTTTCTCTGGCTACGGCATTACAAAAAGGACAGAATATATCACACATTACAGGATCAATCCCTTAAAATGGGACTCCAGATCCAAAGGTTGAGGACTCAGTGCTGCTTCTCCAGAAGGCAATGGTGGAAAACTTATTCATTTGTATAGAAAATGGATGTGTTTTAGGAAGCACAATTCTAGAGGGAAGAGCAGGGGAACTGCACGGATACACCCCTTGCCACTTTCCTGCAACTATTCGCCCTGTTGCTGAAAGAGAAAAAATGGAAGGGGGACCTTCTTTTTTAACTAAACTATGGTAGCATCCTTGGGGTCTCACTTCCCCTTTAACAGCCTGACAGACCACAAACTCTTCTCTTCTCTGTACCTAAGCCCCTGTTCACGCTGGCCACCTCTTGGGCTGCTGCGGGAGGCAGAGCCCTCAATAGACAATAAATTACCTAACTCCAAAACAAATCACTGATCCTTTCCTCAGCTCGCTCACTCTGCCGCCAACCCCTTCTCCACATACAGAGGTACCACCTTGGGTGCAGGGGATGTACAAAGGAGATGAGCATCACTTCAAACTGCCCTGGCCATAGACAGAAAATGCCTCATAGCCCCTGAACAGGAGAAACAGAGCGCTGCTGTGTGATGTCCCTGTGCCGAGGAGTTGTCCTGTCTAAGTTCTGCCTAACAACCTTCCTTTGCTACTAACCACCGGGTAAAACTGCCTTAGGCAAAAATGAGAAAGGCCAAGAAAGCCAATCTGTATGAGTACAACATAAAAATAAATTAAAAAAAGGAAAAAACTGGGAAGCTGGCTATAAATACATCATAGGGTTCTGGTGACACCATAAAGTACTGGAACTTCACTCTGCCTTGCTTTATTAGGTGTCAGTGGATGTATTTACTGCCCTGTAATTCACAGGTGACTCATTTATTTAGCAGCACCACTGCAGAAGAGGGCAGATTTCAATTGCAGTTTCCCCTCTTGCGTGGCAAGGGGAAGTTTATAGTCAGAAGTGAAGTTTCAACAACATTATTCCCACCAGATTTACTTCAAAAGAGGCATTGTTATTTTCCTATCAGTTTAGTTCATCTGGGTAAACATACAGTCTTTCTAAATGCCCTTGCGTCTTCAGAACTGAGATGGGTGCCTTAAAGGATGATGGTTCCCATCATAAGTTGCTCCCTACAGATATGAGAAAAGTACTCTTATTTCTTACATAGCTGTTTCTTTCACTAAAAGAGCAGAGGGCCACCATATTCTGCAGAAATGAGAAATAATAAAGCAATTGTTTCTGAGTTTTAAGAGTCCCAGAAAGAGAGCCAGTTGGCTTCAAGCCCAGGAAAAGTTTGTACTCTACCTTATTTGTGTCAGCAAGTACAACTCTCTCTATATTTCCTATTAAATCTTAGCTGTTAATTACTTTGCTGCACTCAGAACTGAAAAAGTCAGCTCTGCTCTAAAATCACAGATCTCTAAACTGGATCCAAAGGGGAATCTCCATTAGCTTTTAGCGATACAGGGTGACTGCCAGAGAGACGACAGCTCTGGCTTCACCCTAGTAGAGGCTAAGGAGGTACAGCATTAGCCAGTGCATTGCTATATAATAAGGTTAAGAGAATAAGGTCAGCTAGAACCGCCTGTTGCCCAAAAGCTTTTCCCAGACTGAACTGTTTCTCTCAAGGTTCAAAACAGTCCCATTCTTTTTTTTTTTTAAATGTACTTTTCCAAGAACAAGGAGGGTGAGAACAGGTTCCCCTTATGATCTTAAAATAGAGTCTTAAATAAAATAAAATAAACCAGAGGGGATTGCTGTAGAGAGTTTAGGACTGGCATATAGACACCTTTGTCTTTAGCAAGCTACTTCAAATACTGCTGAGGACAGCAATGACCAAAAAGCTGGTAAGTTCCTCAGCACTGCCAGCAGAATTAAGTGCTCTGAGACTAGCCCCTGGTGCCCCACTGTCCTTGTCATCACTGCCTCTCTGCAGGCAGCCTTGAGAGGCAGGTAAGACCCAGCGGCACCAAAGAATTATCAGTGTCTGCTCATCCAGAGGGAAAGGGAAGGATTGCTCCAGGACAGGGCTGAAGACCACGCACACAGCTGCTGCTATGCAGTACTTTTTCTGCGTATAACCAACTCACTGCAGTCTCTGTAGTTTATTCCGTACCTTTGAAAAAAAGAGCAATCTATTCTCAGGGCTTCTGTGCTTTCCTTTAGCATCCAGTAAGTCCAGTTACCTACAAAAGTTGAGGCATAGGCCTTACACATTACCAGTGACATAGGGCAGGTCTAATTCTCTTTTCAGCTCAGCTCCAAGGGACCACAGTTTGCCACAAGCAACTGATAGAGCAGCTTTGGAGCCTAGTCTTGTTCTCATTTATGTCAGGGTGAGTAAATGCAACAGAGCCAGTGGATTGACATCAGTGAAGAGAGATCTGACCCTTGATGTTCATTTGTGAGAAGAGAAACGCAAGCTGCTTACAACCAGTTAGCCTGAGCTAGCAGTAAGTTAGCCAAAAGCAACAGTAACCACTGGGAGCTTTGACAGAAGATGAGGGACACAATTCAGTTCTGTCAAGCGTCCAATTCAAGGGCCAGAAATCTTGCAAAGTTCAGACTTTTATTTTCTGAAATTTCACACCTATAGTCCTATGTTAGTGGAAACAAGCAAGAACAAGTGTGGGGACACACACAAATACAGCAATATATCTCATTTTGAAAAGCATTAATCAATTATAACTGGGAAAGAGGCAACGTCAGAATTTGCTAATGCAAACTGACAATAACATGTTAGAATTGGCCCTATTTACTAGATAATGTATAAAGGACAATCCAGTGTACTCAGCACTATGTAAACTAACAGAAACAGAGAGTCCCTTCCCCGGAGAGCCTACAGACTTGCTGGGAAGGCATGAGCCAACATATGTTGGACCAGCTTTATAAGCAAACAGGACCTTTTTTGGCTTAACTCTGGTAGTCTGTGAACCTAAGAGAATGGGAAGGCTTAGATACTGGCAATAGTGGCTTCACACAGGAGCTACTAGTGCAACTGCTTTCAGCCCTAAGCTCGTAAGTCTCCTTTCAATCTTCGCTGAATGTGCAGCAGAGATACCCCTGGCTACCTGCACAGGACACCAGCAAGCATCCTCTCTCCTAAAGCTGCCTCAGAAATTAGGACAAGATCTTTCTCACACTTTGGACCCTCTGCCAGATCAGTAATTATGAATGTGCTTTGTGTTAAACGAAGGATGCCTAGGTTTGGTTTACTTCAGCCATCATGAGGAGCTCCTGTTATTCAAGTACCCACCATCCCCCCTTTTGTCTCACAAACACTTTAATCCCTGCCCCTGGGGTACTTTATCAAAGTGGGCTAAGCAGGCTCTAGTCTGCCTGTCAGCATTGTGCTGACAGGCAAACTCCCATCTCACAAGAGAAAACTGATCCTGTGCAGCTGCAGAGCTCTTTCCTCCAGGAAGGCTAGAACTGCATCTCTCCCTTTTACTCTCAGTAGAAGCTGGGCTCAATGGCAGCTTGTCAAATCTTGTCAGGCAGAGGAACAGAATTTGCTTCTACTTCTTGTATCATTTCAGGCAATGTGACTTTTTATCAAAGGTTTGTTCAGACACAGAAAGATTACAAAAACCAGAAGACTGGCTGAGCTTGAAGAAATCAGGGTTACTCACTGCTCGACCTTAGTTATTCAATCACCAATGAAGAAAGGAGCCCGATGGTTTAATTTTCTGACGTTTCTGTCACAGAATTCACACTTCAGTACCTCTACTACCTATGCTTCACTAAGGATACCAGAATAAAATTGTAGTGACTTGTAGCATGTGCTGAGAATTGATTTCCATCATTCATGACAGCCCCCTCTTATAGGTAGATGACTTTCTAACCAACTCTGCGATTAGCCTGATTTTATGTTGAGCCAAATTCATCTCTAGCATAACTCCTAGCAACTGATACTGTGTATGCAAGTAGCTACTATGTTTGTGGAAACAAAAATATATGTGTACCTTGCTCTCCCTATGGTTGGAATCGGTGTTGGTAAGTCTAAGGTGAAGGCGAACAGCCTGTTCCCAGTCTAGGTGTGAGCCTTGCCTGGGATGACATGCTGCTGCAATCCCTTGCCTTTAGTGACTCTCACAGCAGCAAGAGGTTAGACACACCAGCAGATCACAGAGGAGGACGTGTGACCTACTGTCATCTTTGCTGTATCTATTATGCAGATCTAGATTTAGATCTCTGAGGTCTGCCAGTCCAGCACCTTACACACTAGTGCTAAATATTAGCACTGCAGAACTAACATTTATGTCATGAATTCTTAGTGTGGAAGAAAAGAGCTGGGAAATTATTTTTGAAGAGCTCTGAGTTCTAAAACTTAAATAGTACCGAAAGGCTGAAAGTAGAAAAAGACAGGTGTTGTGGTTTAACCTCAGTTGGCAACTGAGTACCACACAGCTGCTCGCTCACTCCCCCACCCCCAC
>NW_008795405.1:4282774-4297462 GCF_000699145.1 Aptenodytes forsteri | reverse complement strand
AGTACAATTGCTCACCACCCGCCGACCGATGCCCAGCCAGTCCCCGAGCAGCGGCCCCCCCGGCCAGCTTTCCCCAGTTTATGTACTGAGCATGACGTCCCATGGTATGGAATGTTTCTTTGGCCAGTTTGGCTGTGCCCCCTCCCAGCTTCTTGTGCACCTCCAGCCTTCTCAGTCGGTAGAGCACGGGAAGCTGAAAAGTCCTTGACTAGTGTAAGCATTACCTAGCAACAACTAAAACATCGGTGTGTTATCAACTTTGTTCTCATCCTAAATCCAAAACACAGCACTGTACCAGCTACTAGGAAGGAAATTAACTCTATCCCTGACAAAACCAGGACAACAGGGAATAGACGGAGTTAAAATATCTGCTGCCATAAATAGGGAACTATTTTAATTTTTACCCATGAGAGCAGAAAGGAGACTTTTATTTTCCCTTTGCGCTCAAAGAAATCTTGTCTGACACAGAAAGGAAAAGCTGGAAAAACTGTTGCTTTTGCTCCTTTAAACTGGATTCTGTGCTAATGAAAAGCAAGCTCTTTAATAGACACTGTGCACAGGCTCCCCTCTGCTTCTCTTCTCTCTTCCACCTATCATCTTGCCTGGCCTTTGCCTGTAATCACCTGTTCATCTCGCAGCAATAACTGCCAGCTGACTGGTGTTTGCTGTAGTCTCCCGACCGCCAAAAAAAGAATTAAAAGAAAAGCAAAGAAAGATGTAGGGAGAAAATCTTTCAATGACACAAGTGTCTCACCACCAGCCAGACAAAGAGTGAAATGTCTCCTGCGGCCAAGCCTGCTCATGTGGGAGCTGCTGGTAGGTGTAATTTCCGAAGATGTATACCTTGTCAGTGTGCAGAAGATGAAGAGAAAAAGAAGGTCAGTGCAGCCAAAGCTAAAAAATTGGAAGGACAAAAGATGACACTGTGGGGAACAATTCTTCTGCTTTTAACCCTGAAGGAGCCCATGCTGCACGGTCTGTGGCAAACCAACTTACTGGCTAAGGCATAACTAACAATAAGACCATTAGATGGCCTTCTCCTCACCCAAAGGAAACGGCCATTTTTACATGCGGTGCCTGTGCTACACAACCTGCACAGGGTGGTGGTACACAGTATACAGTCCAGTTGCTCTCAACCACAGTAGAAATTAATTTTTTCCCTCCAAATAACTAGGCTCATAATAGACAAGACAGCCAGGAACTTCAAGAGGCTATCTAGTCCATCCCTCTGCGCCAAGGCAGGATAAACGTTACCTACAACATTCTTGGTGATGTTGTCTAACTTGCAATGATGAAGAATCGGTGCCTCTGGAAGCAATATATACCAGTGCTCAACTTTATCAACAGAATTAATTTTTATTCCTTTTTACAAATCTGCTGTAGTCAAAGAAATGGCTTGTGACACCTATTACTTACAAATGCATTAATCAGGATACAATTAATATTAGCTTTCCTTGTGCCCAGATATAAACGTACTAAAATATTGTAACTAACAGCAGTATATAATATATTGCAACACTGTGATGGTATATATAAGCATTTCACTAAGTATGTGAGCAACATGACCACCAAACAGGCAAACAACATATGGTTAGTTGCTCATAGGAGGCATCCAAGTAACAAGAAGTTGCAACAAAGGACAAGATAAGCAATAAGGGATGCAAACAGGCAGGGCATCCTGCTGAATGCACAAGAAGCATGTCTGGGAAAAAAGAACAAGAGAAGCAGCACTGTTAGCAGTTGAAGAGCCCACTTTTGGGAGAGTCAAAGTAGCATTAAAACATCAGGTATGAAAAGGGAAATTGGATACGGAAGACGACAAGCCAGCAATACCTCCAGCTTTTCTCATCCTTCTCTTCTTCTCACCTCTTCCCCTTCTGCAGCTAAGTCCATCAAGGACAGTAGCTGTCAGTGCTAAGTATAGAGAATCAGCTCTGTGGTACTGTATAGTCACAGTTAATTTAGGGCATAAATGTTAAAGACTAACAGTTTTGTATATAAAGTAATAATTAATGATAATGATTGAGAATTAACCACTAGCATAAAGTGTGTTGCTAATTAAGGAGTTCAGTAAAGTTTTGTTTTAAAGTTTAAAACTGGCCTGGTTTATCAGTCTTCTAAACATTCTCTTCCTAGCAATCTGTAATTCCCTAACATACATATACACACACACACACATTTTCAGTTGCTCTATTGCGGTCTGTTATTTCTTGCCCTATCGTAGAAGATTATTTCCTTCCTCTTTACAGATATCTTTTACATATTTGAAGACTTCTGCTATGTCCCTCCTCCCTAGACAAGGACATTGCTCCTTGGAGATCCATGGGGTTTAGACTGTGCTCATTATTGCTGGTTTCCTAGAGACTTTTTCCAAATATCTACATTTTTCTTGAAGTGCAATGCCCCAGACTGGATGCAGTCCTTCAGATGAAGTCTCATGAGTACTGCATACAGAAGAACAATTATTTCGTGTATGCCATTGATGATACTCCTGTTTACGTTACTTGTAAGATGTTTGTCCCTCTTGCATAGGAGGAGGACTCATATTAGCATCCTGCTAGCTACTTCCAGTTTTATATTCTGTAACGTGGAAAATATGGCTAAGCCCTGGTCCACGGGTTCCTAGGCCTTTTTGACTGAGATTTTTAAAAGGTTTTGCAACTTTCAGAAAATGCAGCTTAAGCCACTGTAGCATTACACTGGGAAGGGTAGTAGTACAGCATCAACTATCTGTTCCCTGCCGATATATTTAATACTGCTGAGGACAGGACCTGGCTTCAAGGCATGCAACACACCCACACAAACAAATCAAACAGATGGAAGCAAAATACACTCCAGGTCCATTTGCGGCAACTGATCAGAGGACTTACTGGGACACTTGGTCTCCAGCAGAGAAGCTCAACAAAAACACAATAGTGAGAATAAATGTAAGGAGCATGAACTGCTTTAAAAACTTCTCTCTCCTTGTGAAGCACCTCACTCTCCTATCATTCCCCAGGGTCTCAAACTCCACTCCATCCGCACAAGCTCCTCCAGTGCTGCAGGTCTCCTGAGACACCAGCAGTTTCCTTGTCTTGTCAAATCCTCCATCCTGCCTATGATTCAAAGAGTGTTTGTGCTAGTCACATGGATGCAAAAAGCCTGCTTCCTCAAACCGAACATTTCCCTTTTCCCAGCACCCTCATCTCTGAGCAAAATGGGAGGGAATTTGTGTAGGGGGAGGCACCCAGCACCAGTAAAACCCCACTGGAGCTGCAAATGCTAACACCAGAGCAAGTGCAGACATCAGGAGTACATGGGCTTTAAGCACCAGGCAGCCATGAAAATCGGGAAGTGGAAACAAAGAAGGGGAAGGAGCAACACACTCCCTCACTGATAGGCTGTATACAACAGATAAGGCATAAACTGCTCCCAACACAGATGTGCTATTTATTGGACAGGACAGACAAAAAACTCCAGCTACTCATTGTAAAGTGCCAAGGGAAAAGCTGATGATAGGGATGCAGGGATTATGTTTAAAGTAGTCCGGTGCAAACACATGTGCATGCACACATGCGCACACACATATTTCTGCTTCTTTCTCTCCTCTGTAGCCTCTTTATCTCTTCCTCAGACTATCAGCCAGGGACAACTACAGAAGAAACCAGAAAAGGGGAAAATAGGGAAATGCCTGCGTAACCCATAGAGGGAGCTCATTTGAATAATTACACTTTTTTTTTTCTTCCTTCTGAACTTCTGGTTGGTCATACAAAAGCCATCTGCATCCCGGACCAATTCATCCCTTAAAGTCACCCCTTAAGTTATAATTAGGTCTGCACAGTTTTAACTAGATGCCATGTTTCACTCCCCTCCCCTTTTTATCAGTCACCAAAAATGAACACTCAGGATGGCAACACACAGTCTGTCATTAACTCCTCCATGGTACGTACTGGCAGAAGTATGGTGGGTACTGTGAGGATGAAAGAAATCTGAGTGGTCTTCGGGATGACTAACTCTGAATCATTTTGTTGCTGTCTTCATCTCTGCATTCTGATCTCCTCCTGCACAGAAATCAGAAGGTAGCTATTCTGTGACAGCCCAAGCTACCAAAAATCCCCAAAAGAGACAGAAAGCAGTATGTGATCAACAGAATAAACAGATATACCGGTGCTCTTATAACACCTTTTCTTGTACTGAGATGCTTCTTACCCACTACCAGCCTCTACACTAGATGTAATCCTCAGAAATGTAGCAGCAGACAGATAAAAAGAGGGCATCTGATATTCCTGGCTACCTGAAAACACGTTGTTCTACAAGCAGCAGAACTACAGAAATAAAGGAGTAGGAAATGAGGCTTCATGTTTCCCCTTTGTCATCCCCCCCATATTCACCATAATAACGTCACCACACCACCCTCAGCTCCCCCCACATTCTCTCACACTCCCTCCTCTGATGTGCTCAGATTTTTGTCATCTTTCCTTACCCCCCGTAACACCTTTCATTTCTTTCCCTCCTCATGTCTTACTTTGTCCGAGGAAGAGGCAGCCTGTGTTGTGGCAGGTTCAGAGCTGCAAGCCTACCAGCTGGTGGACCAGCCCTTAATGCCTCAGCAGGGACGAAGAACAAGTTCTGTAGGAATTCGTTATCTCTGGGGCTTCAATGCTCCTGTCAAATGTGGTGACCGCTCGCCAGGCGACCAAAGGGGTGATGGCCAGAGTAATTGCAGAACCGTCATTTCCTTAGAAAACCAGACTAAAATAACACTGTATTACCACACTAGTACAGTATGGCCTCAAGTGGTGTGACAGCTGAAGTTGCAGGATGTCAGCTTCTCACTATGGGCTGTATTGCAAGAAACCTTTTGTAAAAGGAGTACCAGAGCCAAAGACTATGGTACGAGAGATGGGTAATTCAGCATCTTAGAACTGTACTACATACATATGGTAATGAAGCATGTTTTAGTTAAAGGACAACAGAAATAGCAGCACCAGAAGGAAACCTTCAAAGGTGAGTAATTCTGTGCCACTCTGATCAAGTATAACTCTCTACTGGAAATGGGATATTTCATCAAGCGCTGGCAACAGGACCTAGACCTGCTAGAACACAAAGGCAGGGAGACTGCCTCTCTTCCCCACCCACAAACATCACTTCGGTGTCAGAGCCAACCACCAAACAGAAATTGCATGGGAAAGAAAAATAAATTATCTAATGCAGTTCGAGGTAGCAGGAAAATATTGTGCAGAAGTAAATTTCAAAACTAGTATGACAGCATGTTTCCAACTCCTGTTGGGGAACTAGGTGGCATCTGAGGGGAGCCCCCAAACCATCTGGCTATTTGTGGGTTCTGTGAGACTCTTTGATACGTCCCCAGAAATACTGCTGAGCTTTAAAGAACTTATTAACAAAATTCTCATCTAAAGAAATATGTCCCTGAAAAGCTTCTGCTTTCAACAGAGAATGGTCTAATCGTTTTGTTTTGCTTTTTCCCAGCAAGCTTATTGCAACAAATTGCTCTCATTATCGGGTTTTCTTAGGTCGCTAGTTACAGGCTGAAAATAATACATATCCAGATGTTTATACAAAGCTTATTGTAGCTTAGGTTACATAAGTCATGGTAAAAAAGTTTATAGGGTTAAAATCAGACTAGACAAAGCACTGAGACTACCCCAGGCAAAAATCCCACCCCGTCCAAGTAGGACAGCTGGCATTTAGCAGGTATTTTTACCTCCATCCATCTTCATTTTTCTCCCTCTCTATCTCCCATTTTTGTAATTGCCCGTCCCATCCTGCACAGGAACACACACAGGCTCACCCACTCACTCCCATTTCTTCTGTTGCCAAGAAGAGCATCCTGCGTGGGATTCAGTCATTTGTTGTCCACAGAACTTCTGGTGTGTGTCTCTCTAAATAGCTGACATCTGGAGGAGCTAGATGCTACTTATACCCTCCTTAGCACGATCAGATGCTGCTAAAGAACATGAACAAAATGCCTCATTTTAAAAATATCTTCTCTTTACCCCCTCTACTTCTTTCTAACAGTTTTTTTTGGGGGGATTCACAGTCCACTACATATAGTGATCAGCTTTCAAAGCCGTTGTTCTTGGGGACACAGAGAGACCAATATAAAAATATACACTGATAACAATCCATTACTTCTGCTGTCCAGCAGTCACTTCTATAACATACTCACTGGTTTTTAGGAAGAATGTATCATTCTAGAACCCTGCTGCAGAGACAGGAACACAACCCAGGTACCCATGGTGGCATTCAAGTTCTTTAATTACTAGACCCTCTCCTTCCTCTTCACTATTCAACAGAGACCTTAATTTTATAGCAACTAAAACAGGGGTTTCAGAGACTACAGAATTTTCTAACTATACAAACGTCTTTCACTTAATGATTGTTTCTGCCTCACAAACAAATCAGGAGTCCACAATAACATGATCCTGTAATTAAAGACTGAAAGGAATGCAGAAAGGGGAAGATGTTACATTTACTTCCAGTATGCCTCAATTTTGAATGCTTGATTTTGCAACAAAAAACAAAATAACTCAGAGCAGGGCTGTTGTTGGCTTTTTTAGTGTTCTCTCTCTCACACGCTCATTAGGAGTTTGAGTCAGCTTCTACTATGCTAAAGGACAGGGGTTTTTCATGCGAAGAGTTGTTGTACTTCCATCATATGGCCAGTGGACTCTGTCCTCCAAGTAGTTAGGCACTGAATTAATTAATATTTCCTGGAATGAGACTTGGTCCCCAAATGCCTTCAGAAGATGGCTACTTTAACTGCAACAAGAAGTTTCAGATACCCCAATTAACAAGAGACCTGGGGTTAAAGCTCATTTATCAAATCTTACAATGTTACAAAAGTCTGAGTTGCAAACAGCTTGTTTTAATAGATAAAGGAGAAGCGAAGACTTCTCAGGAGGCCAGATTTGATCCCAGGCTAGCTCAGATGGGTTGCACCCTTGTAAAACCAGTACACCAGCAAGGTGCATCAGGGTCAGAGCCTGGAATTCACTGAAACATTTTTTTTATTGAAAGAAGAGAAATGACCTTATCGCTCTCTACAACTACCTGAAAGGAGGTTGTAGCGAGGTGGGTGTTGGTCTCTTCTCCCAAGTAACAAGCAATAGGACGAGAGGAAACGTCCTCAAGTTGCACCAGGGGAGGTTTAGATTGGATGTGAGGAAAAATTTCTTTACTGAAAGAGTGGTGAAACATTGGAACAGGCTGCCCAGGGAAGTGGTGGAGTCACCATCCCTGTAGGTATTTAAAAGACCTGTAGACATGGTGCTTAGGGACATGGTTTAGTGGTGGTCTTGGCAGTGCTGGGTTAACGGTTGGACCTGATGATCTTAAAGGTCTTTTCCAACCTAAACGATTCTATGATTTTATGATTCTATGATTCTACGATCTATTTATGTGCATGTGTAATCTTTACTTCAATGGAGTATGCCTTCATTTAAAAAATACAGCTAGGACATATATACCTCAAGACACCAGGCAAAAGAAATACAAACAGCCAGCAAAGTGACGGGTAGCACAGATACACCTAAATTGATTTAATTGCTGTTGCTAGAACACACACACTGCAATCTCTTTCCCTTTTGGTTTATTCAAGGTACCCTGTCATTCTTCTCCAATCCTTTCCAAAGTGCTCTTGTTAGCAGGTTGAGAGAATTAAGTTAAATTGACTCACCAATATTAATAGGTCTCCCTAATTCAATAGCAGCATGTTCAGAGAATGCCACCTGCCTTCTCTTTAAGCAAAAGATACTGAAACACGGCCAACACTTTGCCCAGCTGTTTCAACAGCTAAAATTAGACACACCTGTTTTAACAGTTGTTTCAGCAGCTGGACACTGGGATGTGTCCACAGCTTTCTCAGATTTACTCACCGCTTTCTCCCCTCAAAGCCAATAGTGCGACTTTAGTGCCTCATCCTGTGTTTAGAGAAATATGTGTTGCAGGGGATAGTGTGAATGAATCCAAAGAGGTCAGGGTGTTCCTCTTCCCCATTGCTGGACCTTGCTACAGTGCAAGAAAAATCGCCTATTCAGTGGACTATAGGATCAAGATACACTGGTCTTGATCTAGTAGAATACAAAGACAAGATCTTGAACCATATATAAACCAATGGAGTGATAAGCTGCAGGTATCATAAAATTGCAGGCTTGTGAGGTCTGTACCCTTCCATTCTCTGCCATGAGTTGTCAATGCTGATAGCTAAAGCCAGCAAGCGAATCCTGCCAACTTTTCCATTACTGATCTTGGAGTAAACCAGCTAAACATGCAAACCCCACTTCCCCAGCACCTAAAGCGCAACTGTCCCACCAGTTGTCTTCACGTTCAGTGTGCACCTCCACTGCAGAAACCTATGGCATGTTGGAAACAGAAAACACTGAGATGCTATAAAAGAACTGCCTGCAAAGTAAAAGACAAAATAAATTAAAGCTTACTGAAATTACACTTAAGCATTAGCTGGAGCCATTTCCAAGCTTCTATATCTGACCAAGTTGCTTGAGAAACCCAATACCTTGTCCTAAAAGGAATATGCAATTTCCTAAAGTTGCTGTATTTCACAATGTAGTTCTGTTTGCCTTTTTCCCTGAGGCAAAATCAGTTTATACAGTGCTATCCAGAGCCATCTATTCCCAACCCAGTAGCAGCCCTTCTGGTGTGACTGTGGGACCAAGTGGTAAACAGGATCAGTCAGATAATCTGTGTTATGAAGAAGTGTGCAAAAACAGGAGCTCCATGAATTTGTGTTGCAACTAAGAAAAAGACACAAGAGAATTCTCAAGACAGTTTTCAAAGTTACAGCTGGCCCTGTAGTCTTAGAGTTCCCATATAATCAGAAGCCATAAATTTGTGGACATGAATGCACTCAGGTATATAGAAGTAAACATTTCCCAGAGCATGTGCTCATCTGTACACTCCCCTGGGATGGGTACCTGTGTGTTTTCAAAGAAAAGACACATGCGCATCCATGCATATGAACCCAGATAGGTAGCATGCACATCTATGGAGATCATTTATAAAGTACAGAAATGCATGCAAGCGTACAGCCACGCCCACACAGCTCTACAGCCAAGGGAGCAGATGCCTCAGAGCACACTGCACATCATCAGGTTCCCATCAAACACACCTCAGATTTTCTCTTTCAAACAGAAAAAGGGTGTGGGGGAGAGAGACTACTTGGTTGTCAAACCCAGTAATATATGCTTGTCAAGAGCATTTCTGATGGGATCTAAAGGTGCTTGGAGAAGTGGGGCCACCACGGTCAAACTGCACAAGTTGAACTCAAGAGCAGTGAAGACAGAGAGAGACGGTGAGACAGAGACTTTTCCCCTCTGTCTTTCTGGGAAATAATGAACAAATCCTTCAGAGTGATTACTCTGTTACACCTGCTGGCCTGCTCTCAAGTCTGTATTAGACAGAAGATGCTCCTATCTTCCCTCAGATTAAATGTGCTGAGTAAAAAGCGATCAGAGATTGGCACAATAATTATCTTTCCTCATTAGAAAGCAAGCCCTGGACCTGACTGAATATGACTCCTCTGTCAAGGCCCTTTGTGGGCTGTAATAGTACTCAGCCAACATCAACGGGCGCAACACTTCATGTGAACAAAACAAAGCAACATATCAAGTAATCTTGTCTTTTTATTTGCTTTTTCTCTTCTAAGCCTGCTGAGTGAGGTGGGAAGGTGCCAAATTCCTTTTTAACTTGTATAAATGCATCTAAATGTCACATAAGAGCCTTGTTAAGTGAAAAGCTTTCCAAATGTTTTTCTCCCCCGTATCTAAAATGGATTGCTCTTTTTTTTTTTAAAATTAAAAAAGGCACACTCTCTCAGACCACTGCCCTTCACCATTCCTGGGGCCAGCCGACTGTAGTGACCCACAGCAGAGCTCCCAGTGTTCTCCTGCAGCAGCATTCACCATAGTGCAGGGTACAGCTTTGCCCAGGGAAGCCAGGAGGAAGGGTAAACACGTAGGTAAAGACAAGGCTGAAAACTCCTCCAGCTAAGGCATGAGCAGACCTAAGGGGCCCTTCTCTGACAGAACAGATGGGCTCCCTCATTTTTTTTAAAAAGCATTTGAAGCATATTCATTGCTTTGGTTCTTTTCTATTAGCGTGAGCTTGAAGACAGTGACTAATCCTCAAGAAGTGTGACCCCAGATACTGCAGCACCGCCACAGAAAAGGCAGTGCCAAGGCCTTTGCAAAACACCAGCCCTGCCGCAGAGAGTGCAGCTAGGACAACTTCATTTAAAAAGGGGTGAGTGGAAACAGCTCAAGCTTCCACACTGGTGCTTATATAGATATGACTCTTGTAGATATGCTTTGCTGAGAAAGATGGGTGGTGTGGTAAATCGTTATGGGAGTTGTGTGATAACAGATGAGGGCGGACAGCACTGGCTAGTCTACAAATTGGAGAATTAGGGAGAACTGCCGAGTCCAACTGTGCTTAGTGGCCTCAATGAATCAGCTCCTTCCCTTTTAGTACAACCAACCATAGTCCTTTCATCATCTCAAAGGTCACTCCTATCTCCTCGGTCTGGCTCATTCCTCTGTGTTCTCAGTTAAAAAAAAAAAAGAGCTCTGGACTATAGATTGCTTTTCTGATCTTACCAGAAAGACGTCAAGAGAAGCATCCCACTTTGTTCTGCAGCCAAGTATAAGGCTCAAAGAAATTATCACATCCTATGGTCAAGGATGTGATTGTTGTTCAACATTTTTGTTCAACAAAACATGCTGCAAAATGGTGTTACTATGCAGCAGTAGGAGCAGAACTGTGTTAATGCATTACAGTATCCTGCACCACTGTCAAGTGAGATGTGTGGTCCCAAAATGGGATGGCATTTAATCAGACAAAACTTATTCTTCAAGTCATCATATAATCTACAAGAACACAGGCAACACACATAATCTACAAGATTGCTGCAACTTAACCCGTAAGAGCAGAGTCAGCCACCGAATTTAGGAGAGCTGGCATCGCAGAAGGGGAACCCTCTGCAAGCAACCCCTGTGCATGATTCTGCTGCAACTTACTCCATACTTGGGCCCAACTCGAGAGAGACCTTCTACACTGGAAAAATGAAGTCTCACAAAGGTGATTTTCCTTTTTCACCATCTGCCACAGTCTGCCCATTCCCAAGCAGAAATGTAGGCCTTTCCATTCCAGGCTGCAATCCAGAAGCTCAGACGAGTAAAACTACCAGCCTCTAAAGTCCAAACCTGGGAGCTGGTCCCTCTAGTGCAAAAAGAGTGATTTTAATTTTTTTTTTAACATAGTAGCATTTGTTTCATTTGCCTTTTCCTTTCGGATTTGGGCAAGGGGAGAGGGAAACTGGCAGTGTGTTTTCATGCTTTCATCTGTAATAGCTAGAAAATTTCTTTTCAGAAAAATTAAATGAGCAGATACAATGACACACCATGTGCCTGCAGGAGCTCAAATTTTAAGATGCACATCAGACACCAGTGGCCTCAAAATTAAATTATGCACTAGGAATAAAAAGACATCTCACATTTAAAAACCAACCAGAATTCTTGATCAGTGAACATTTCAAAATCTCTGTTCTGCAGAGGCACATCCAGGTGTTTGCTAGGCAGATGTAACAGAATGCTACTTCACTGCAGCAGTGTTTAACTGCTGTGATCATTTAAATATGCATTTATTTGCCTTTGGAGTGAGAAAATGAAAAGCTAAAGTAGAGCTGTTTTGTGGCCCCACTGCTAGTTACTAGCCTTCTCATCTAGGTAAAACTTGGGTAGGCAACAGTGCTCTCCTTTGCACTGCCTTAGCTTTCCTAAAACTAATCGCTCCCCGGGAATCTGACTTATTTCCTCTGCCTCCCCTCTCCTGTAACCACCCTCCTCTTTCCCTTTTCTTTTTTCCTTCCTTGTCTCCCTGTTTCATGGGCTACAACGGGACAAGGAGCAAGAGTAGCACACACATAACCCCATCTCTTCACCTTACTGCTTGCAGCATTTCTCAATTTCAGGAAATAGTCCCTTTTCACTATTGCTGGCTGGCACCTTATTTGCATAAGGATGAACTATGCAGCCATGCCACCTCTCCTCTTCTGCAATACCACAGTCTGCTGATGAGCCTGAGTAGTTTTAAACAGGGTTATGCTTTCTCTCGTGCCCTCTTGCAAGCTTGGTGCTCTGCCAGGCGGCTGCAGAATGGATGCACTGAATGCTGAATATTCCCTGTGCGGCACGCCAACAGGAGCTCCGAGGGGGAGGCACATCCAAGGTCCTGCAGCTAAAGCCTGGCAAAAAGAATGAGCTTTCCTGCTGCCTTGAAAATGATGGATGTACATAGAGGCTTTGCACAACCTACAGCCATACGATCCCCCATGCTGTCCCCTGGAACCCTGCACACAATATAAATTGCCACACAAAGAAACATGCTCAATAGCACTGACCTGAACACTACCTAGAACAAGCGGTAATGTAAAAGGTAATGTAACTCCACTGCACAGGATCAACCTTTGCTTGTAGGGTGTGTCTATATGTAGAGTCTACATATTCATATATTAGATTCATATCTGGCACATTCAAGGGGATGGCAGGAGATAGCCTGGCTTGTTCCTTTTGGATATGATTAAAAGCTTTTACATTGGTTCAGTGCTTCTTGAGAAAAATAACCGTTTCTCCCACAGATCTCAAAAGACAGCAGGTTCCAGTCTAGCTGGAAATGGTGACAACAGCCCTTCTTTCGGTACTTCCGCTCTAAAAGGAACTCTGTAAAATTATACATATTTTCTCACCTTCTAGGAATTAACCAGATCAAATATGCTTGATCTTCTGATGAGAGGGAAGTGTTGGGGTTTTTTTCTAACTGTCAAGGCTTAGACCTGAGAAGAAAGTTGAGGTCATATCCAACAGGAAAGACCAGATTACAAGAACTATGTAGTTAACCTCAGCAGTCCCCTTGCAAAAGCAGCTATAAGAACCCCTGGCCAGCATGATCCCAGCAGCCCACATATAATTCACCTCCATGATGTCCTCAAGGCAAGGGGTATGCATTTACAGTAAGTCACAAACTAAATGTAATTTGTGGCCTGCTAGCAATGAGAAGGCACACTGCTAGCGAAGGTTAAGGATCAGCACAATTTTTTTTTTGTGTCAGTTGTGCCAGACATTCAGGTAAACCTCTGCTTTTCCTGGGGAAACGGCCTGACAAGATTATGTAGTACCACTGACATCTCGTTTTCTGTATGCTCGCTAATTTGGCCTATTAACAAATTTCATTGCAGTCACAAATACTGTCATAAACAAATACTTGGTTATATTCAGCTAAATTTTCAAAAGTTTTGTAAATCCTTCATCAGTTACAGAAAAATTAGGGCTTGCTGGTTAATTATTTATGCCAGATTCATGCAGAATACCCAACTATGTAGCAGTAGCAAGAAGAGACCTCAGAGTCTCCTGCTCCAAAGCTACTGCCTTCTAGGCTGCAGAAGACCTGATCTCCCTAAACCGAGCAGCGTATGAAAACCCCAGCATGCCCTGATCAGCTCTGGGTCTATTCAGTGCAGCAGCAGAACACTCAATTTTATTCTACAGTGAACGAGTAACCCTGAAAACATATGAAAATACTGTTCCAAAATCTGCCACTCCACAAATAAATTGTGTACTACATAGGAATAGCTTATATTTGTACATTGTATGGTATTAAACTATTCCAAAGGAATTTAGTGCCACAGAGTTCATAGAAAGCAAGTACTAACTACCTCCAACTGACGGAGAGCAGAGCTGAGGCAGTGAGGGACAAAACAGACCGTCGGGGTGGAGCAGTCTCTGCCCCAGGCCCCAGCCATTAGATCAGATTCTCTCCCATCCTACCAACAGCAACCACTATTATTTTTAATATCGTTGATTTCTAGGCATAGATTCCTGCACAAATACAGCATAAAAGTAGTACCTGGTTTTCGTGTGTGTATGTTTTGATACAGCCTGTAATTACAGGATCACACACTACTCTTTTTGACATGACCTTTCCTTCATTCAGCACACAGGAAGAATAATGCCTGTTGAAGGTGCCGTTACTTGATACTATGTTTTATCTTCATTGTTCCATTTGTGGCCCTTTCTCCTGCACACTATACGGATCCTGCTCTGAAGAGTAATTTGTTTCCACATGGGCTTTTCTGTGGTGCCGCTCAGAAGAGCACTGGACTGTTTTGCAAAAACTAATTACTTTGGACAACACCTTTCTGAGGTGATACGCTCATTTTACAAACGTAGAGCTCAGGAACAGGGGAAGTAAGTCAAAATGCCCACTGGTATTGAATGTGCAATTTCAGATTGCAAATTCTGATTACACAGAGCGCTTAGCACCTTACGGCACCTTACACATTTGAAGCACATTTAGTGCTGACTTGATTGCTGTTTTCAGGGCTCAGTATTGTTTCCATCCAAGCTATACGATCTCAAGCTGGGGACCGGAACACAAGGAACACATAATTCAGGGATGGCCTGAGAAAAAATTGATTTTAGCATCATAGAATCATAGAATCATTGAGGTTGGAAAAGACCTCTAAGATCATCGAGTCCAACCGTCAACCCAACACCACCATGCCCACTAAACCATGTCCCTAAGTGCCTCATCTACACGTCTTTTAAATACCTCCAGGGATGGGGACTCAACCACTTCCCTGGGCAGCCTGTTCCAATGTTTCACCACTCTTTCAGT